>NW_011494799.1:1365892-1469552 GCF_000754665.1 Bison bison bison | reverse complement strand
TTTATTTTTCTGGAGTTGAGCTGTAGGAGTTGCTTGTATATTTTTGAGATTAGTTGTTTGTCCATTGCTTCATTTGCTATTATTTTCTCCCATTCTGAAGGCTGCCTTTTCACCTTGCTAATAGTTTCCTTTGATGTGCAGAAGCTTTTAAGTTTAATTAGGTCCCATTTGTTTATTTTTGCTTTTATTTCCAATATTCTGGGAGGTGGGTCATAGAGGATCCTGCTGTGATGTATGTCGGAGAGTGTTTTGCCTATGTTCTCCTCTAGGAGTTTTATAGTTTCTGGTCTTACGTTGACTTTAATCCATTTTGAGTTTATTTTTGTGTATGGTGTTAGAAAGTGTTCTAGTTTCATTCTTTTACAAGTGGTTGACCAGTTTTCCCAGCACCACTTGTTAAAGAGATCGTCTTTAATCCATTGTATATTCTTGCCTCCTTTGTCGAAGATAAGGTGTCCATATGTGTGTGGATTTATCTCTGGGCTTTCTATTTTGTTCCATTGATCTATATTTCTGTCTTTGTGCCAGTACCATACTGTCTTGATAACTGTGGCTTTGTAATAGAGTCTGAAGTCAGGTAGGTTGATTCCTCCAGTTCCATTCTTCTTTCTCAAGATAGCTTTGGCTATTCAAGGTTTTTTGTATTTCCATACAAATCGTGAAATTATTTGTTCTAGCTCTGTGAAGAATACTGTTGGTAGCTTGATAGGGATTGCATTGAATCTATAAATTGCTTTGGGTAGTATACTCATTTTCACTATATTGATTCTTCCAATCCATGAACATGGTATATTTCTCCATCTATTAGTGTCTTCTTTGATTTCTTTCACCAGTGTTTTATAGTTTTCTATATATAGGTCTTTAGTTTCTTTAGGTAGATATATTCCTAAGTATTTTATTCTTTCCATTGCAATGGTGAATGGAATTGTTTCCTTAATTTCTCTTTCAGTTTTCTCATTATTAGTGTATAGGAATGCAAGGGATTTTTGTGTGTTGATTTTATATCCTGCAACTTTACTATAATCATTGATTAGTTCTAGTAATTTTCTGGTGGCTACTTCACTATTCTTGCCTGGAAAATCTAGGGACAGGAGAGGCTGGTGGGCTGCAGTCCGCGGGATTTCAAAGAGCCAGACAACTTAGTGACTGAGTATGCACCACAAAAGGCTGGGTCTTAGACCACAGCACTCAGTAAACCTCCTGAGGGAGGTTATAGAACTTTAGAATGTAAGTTAGAGTTCTTAGTAGTGATCCCCAAGGCATGTTCGACTGATTGTGAATAAATAATAATCGTCACTTGAAAAGGAATTTGGTGGCTAAATTATTGTGAGAAACACTGTGTTCAACACATTCAGCCAGATCACTTACTTGGGTCCTCTCAGAAACTCATGTGCTAACAGTCCCACCAACAGTCTGGAAGGGAGCATCCTGGGCACTGCCAAGCATGACTGGTGGGTGCAGAGTTTTCCCACAGAGCATCCCATCCTTCAAATCTACTTTGGGGAGCTCTGAACCCCAAAGAAACTAAGAGCCACTGAAAGACAAAAAAATGAACCTCTTCTAAGCATGGTGTTGGTAGCGCATGAAATATATCATTATATTTAATCTTCCAACAATCCTGTGCAATGGATATGGAATCCAATTGGTATGTTACAAATGAGAACACTGAAGTTCAATAGTTCAATGGATTTATCAGTCATTATGGACCTCATTTGCTTTTGAACAGTACAGAGACCAATCTCTGATCTATTGAATCAGAATTTCAGCAGTGTGGTCCCCATGGATGTGTGTTTAAGCAGGACAAGTCGTTTTGCTGTATGGCTAGGGTTGAGAAGCACTGGAATCAGCCATTTCTCTATTCTTATAAGTGAAAGAACTGAAACTTTAAATTCTGTCTTCTGACTCCCAAGTCCAGTGCTCTTTCTCCTATAACATGCCGCCCATAAATGATTCTCTGCTTCTGGGTGAAGTAAAACATTAGTCACTGAGTCATTTCTGAGTCTTTGCATCCCATGGACTGTAGCCCGCCAGGCTCCTATGTCCATGGGCTTCTTCAGGCAAGAATACTGGAGTGAGTTGAAATTCCCTTTTCCAGGGGATCTTCCTGACCCAGGGATAGAACCCTGGTCTCCCACATTGCAAGCAGATTCTTTACCATCTGAGCCACCAGAGAAGCCCCTGGGTGTCTTCAGGTAAAAATTTGGTAATTGTCAGAAGGTACGCACTGGTTGATTGGTGCCCTTTTCCAGTCATGGTTTAAGGTGCAGCAGTAACTTCTAAGATAGCCAGGTAAACTACATGATTCTTTGGAAATAGAAGTCAACATACTAAATTACACATTGACTTCTTGTGAAACCACCTAGAGACGTATCTTAGAAACTCTGTATAAGGTATTGTTAAATATGAATGTTTGCCTCTCCCATTATCAAATGGAAGTATTGTTCCATTTATCCTGAGTATTATATATGGATTTTGAATGTTTGGTGACTTGTCCTTAAAGATCTAAATCAAACTATCTTATCAAATATAAAATAAGCCTTTTCCTTTGGCTTCTCTAAAATCCATGAAAACTTTCCCTTTTCACATACAAGAGTGAGTTTTCCAGATCTGCTTGCCTGCCCTTTCATTCTTATTGTGAACGTTCCGGTTCAACTCCCATTTCTGCAATAAAACTGCTTGTAAAAAAAAAAGTCAGCAATTATTAACCCATTTGATGACGCTTCTCCTGATGACAGATCACAATTGGACAGATTCCCAATTCAAATACCCAGTTTGTCAAATTAAAATGCCTCAAACTTTACTTGATGTGAACTGGGAAGGGTGTTTTTATATTGTTTTTTTCTCTAAAGCAGTCACTGTATCACTAGACATTTTTCATTTTCCGTTAATATTCTTGGGCCCTTTATGCTTTGTTCATGCCTCTGTTAAGAAAGTTTAGCACGTCTTAACCAGGTGGAATGCCCCTCTCTTAGACCACTTAACAGACTAATGCCTTTCTCAGTTATTCCTTGAGTTTTGGAACAGAGCAAGCACTCACAAACCTTGGGAAAATGTATTCCTTTACTCTGAGGTAAGCTAAGAAAATTACTTAGCAAAAAATGGAGGGTAGAGTTCAAAGAGAGATTGCTTAGTCTTGTTGTATTTACAGGTCAAATGACTGTTTTAGGATGTATTGTGCATGTCTTAATAATCCAAAATATTCACTGAGTTGAGTTTAATGGCATATTGAAAGCCATTAAGCAGTACTAAGTAAATACCTTTTTTGGTATGTGTGCTAATTTCAAAAACACATTGTTTTATTTATAATGCACTCCTTCCATATTAGAACCGACTGCTCCAGAAGTGGCCCACTATTTGGATTGAGCAGTTTGCCTAGGGCCAGGAATTGAAGCTCTGTGAGTGAGAGTTTATGCTTCATGGAGGCGAGTTCTGGTTAAGAGCATTCAGACACTGGGAAAGCAAATGCTTTTGGGGTTGTTCACAGACTATAAGAGTTGCAAGCAATTCCTGACAAGACGGTGCTAAGGATATCATTGAGAGTTAAGGAAAAAACCCTTTATGGTGTTACATATTAAAGTCAAAGTGTTAGTTACTCAGTCGGGTCCAACTCTTTGCAACCTCATGAACTGTAGCCCACCAGGCTTTTCTGTCTATGGAATTCTCCAGGCAAGAATACTGGAGTGGGTAGCTATTCCCTTCTCCAGGGGATCGTCCCAACCCAGGGACTGAACCTAGGTCTCCTGCATTGCAGGCAGATTCTTTACCATCTGAGCCACAATCCTTTGTACAAGTGAGGCTGCCAAAAATTGGAGATGCCACTTTATGTGATTTCTAAATAATCAAATTAGAATCACTTTTTTTAACTTAAAAATTATTTGTCAAACCTACTCATTTTATCAGTGAGGAACAAAGGGTACAGACAGCTAAAATGCCATGCCTACTGTCCCAGAGCTACAGAGGAAAACTAAAGCTGAGCTCCATTTTAACCTTTGCCATGATTCCCCCACGACAAGCCTTCTCCACGTACCAGAAGAAGCTGTAAATGCAGCTAACAGCTAACACCAATAAAATATCACTGGTTTATTCAAAAACCCACAGTCACGGCTTATTTCTTAAGGACACACCTTTTTTTTGTACCCTATTTCATTGAATGCCTAAGATTGAATGGTCAATGTCCTTTTTGTCTGTGTTGGGATGACAGCACCTCCTTGGGTACCAAAGCTTCAGAGCTGGGCATCATCCAAGACTCTGCACTCCTCTCCCCTCCCCACTCCCCCCTCCCATGCACCCAAACCCCAGCAATTCCCACTGTTCTGCCTCCAATCCCCCTGAGCTGGCCCAAGTCATTTCAGCCTGTCTCTGGACCACAGACCACAGCACCTGATGGGCTTTATCACCTTAAATGCTTTTCTCCCCACAGGTTTGGGCAGACGCCTTTTAGTTCTGCCCAGGCCTTCATACGGTCTACTGCATAAAGCTGAAGCAACTTGACTTGAAAAATAAAGCTTCCACAATCTGACTTCTGTTTGTCTCTGTGATAGCATCATCTCATTATCAACAACATCCAGCATTGGGTACCTTAGATGGTATTTCCTCCCACACTATCCCCACTTCATGTGTTATTCTCTTTCTGATGTTGACTTTCCTGAACCTCCACCTGGAGGGTTCTTCACCCACTCCAATCTCACCCAGCTGGTCCACCTAGATAACTCCAGCTCATTCTTGGAGGCTTCAGGGCCAGGCTGCCACCTTCCCTGAGTCCTGACCTCTTACCTTCCACCCACATTTGCCAGTTAGGGTCCCCTCAGCACTTCTAGGGGCACTCCACCCCTGCATTTACTGCATATGATCCTCCATGTGTGGTCTTCACCCTGGACTCCAGCTCTTTAAAGTTAGGGATCGTATCTTGTTTATTCTTATCTTCTAAATGCCTAGCACTGGGGCCAGACATCTGACAGGTGTTCAGTGTTTGTTGAATAAATGGAGAAATAAAGCATTCCTACCCCAGACGATTCCCTTTCTGAAAATGGGACTACAGCGCAGATTCTCATCCTAACATAAGTAAAAGAATGCAAACTTTCGGTTTTGCTTTTCTTAGGAATTGCAAGCATGTACATTTTTACCAAACCGACAGTTAATACTAAAGGATATCAAACATCTTGGTGGGGAAGGGGGGTGGTTCTTTCCATAATACTGTTATAGTATTAGTTATAAGTAAGCCGTCCTCTCCTCATTTGAAAGATGATCAGAATCAAGGATGGCAATGATGGAAGGTAACCATCATATCCTACTTGCTAGAAAAGTAATCTCAGCTGTGGAGGTGAAGAAAACTAGTCATATGGAGGTCAAGTAACTTGCACACTTGCAAGTGTGTAGCAGAATTCAGAGTAGAACTCAGATCGATCTCAGCCATAAGCCACGTGTCTCCTACTGCCGCAGGCTGCCTCAAGCAAGAACATCATTATATTGAATTTATTCCACAACCATCCAACAATCCATGGCAAACTTTCAAAAATATTTTCTATGTGAAGATTCATGAGTCTGCTTATAGAGTATTATATTGAAGGGAGTTTCATTATTTCAAATAGCTTGTGCTTGATTTCTACAGAGAAAAGAAACAAATAGTAAAAATTAAAGATATAAAAATCCTTGGCTCTGAGCATTGCTCACCCTCTAAAGGCTATGAACCACAACCTCTGACTTGGAGAGACCCCCAGATGAATTTTGTTTTCCTTTCCCCCTCATCCAGCAGAGCACAGCTTTGAAATCCTTCTTCCATTAACTACCTGTTGTTTCTTTTACCAACCCCATCTCATTTTAAAATATCATTTTTTATGAAAGGTAATGTTACATGGCAGAAAACTGTAAAAAATTAATGGATAGAGTTGGTATAAAGAAAATACATTATTTCAATAGTTTTATTATTTTTTTTTTTGTCCATTACACTTTCACAGCTTTTTTTCATATGGATATGTTTTATAGATGACTCCATTCAAAGCAAATTACTTTTAACACTTTGATCATTGAGGGATTTAAATCAGCCTGCTTTCCCACAGGAAGAACCCTTTTCTAAAAATATATACCTGTATTGTTTCTAATAATCTTATTCTTTTTATCTTAAAAAAATCCATTAGAAATTCTTAAAAAGATCATATATAAAATTACCTTAAAGTTTGAATGAATGTCATTAGTCAATTAATTTAGTTTCTGAAAGTCCAACAATCAGTATCTGAGAGAATACATATTTTTCTCAATAATTTCTTTTGATCATCACTGAATATGGTGTCTAGAACAGGGCTGGCATCACATATATGCTTAATAAATGTGTGTTCAATGAGAAAACACTTTCTAGGAGTCTGAGACCCATCATTTGTAGATCTGTGGCTTTTTCTCCTGTGTTTGCACATTTATTTTTTATCAGTCTATCAATTAGACTGTGACTAAATTAAACAAAAGAAAAGAAGAAAAATATTGGAAGGGTATAGAAGGCTCATAGGAGCCAAAAGTTGGTCACTTAGGACATAAGAGGACAAAAGATGGGACACAGATTGCTGCTCCAATGCTTTGGCCACCTGATGCAAAGAGCTGACCCTTTGGAAAAGACCCTGATGCTGGCAAAGATTGAGGGGAGGAGGAGAAGGAGACGACAGAGGATGAGATGGTTAGATGGCGTCATGGACGCCATGGACATGAGTGTGAGTAAACTCCAGAAGATAGTGAAGGACAGGGAAGCCTGGCGTGCTGCAGTCCATGGGGTCACAAACAGCTGGACACAACAGTGACTGAACAACAATAGTGACTCATCTTGATAGCTATCAAATGGCAAAGTGACTAGAAACTTTTCAGTTTTTATCCTGAAGACTTTACAAAGAAGTTGCATATATTTGCATATGTATTTGTATATATGTATATATTCATATACTATATGGATATTTGTACAGATACATGTGTATATATACAAATACACATGTATGGTTACATATGTAAATATATATATGAATATATACATATACATATGTATGTGAATACATATGCAAATACATATATCTTCTTTTTGAAAAAATATATATATTCATTTATCAAGGACGGCCTTCAACCTCAGTGGTTCACAACCTACTAATGTTCTTTGACTCCATTGCCTTCCTGCTTATCCAGCAGTGGGAACACAATTCTGATGCACAAAACATGAATATAGACACTTGCTTCAAAAGAACATTTTTCCAGGGATCTATTTTACCTCCACAACTCCCAAACCCCTGGAGAGCCCAATTCTGCTTCTGGGATGAATTAAAACCTTTTGGAAGGAAGATATGATAAAATATTCTCTGATCTGATTCTAAGTCCACAGTGTCTTACCAAGTTTTCAACAAAAATATTATTTTAAAAGAAGTGGAAAAATATTCGGTGGCAAAATGTCTACTAGCCATCGCATACTGAAAAGGAGAGACATCACTTTGCCGACAAGGTCCATCGAGTCAAAGCTATGGTTTTTCCAGTAGTCATGTATGGATGTGAGAACTGGACCATGAAGAAAGCTGAGCTCTGAAGAACTGATGCCTCAAATTGTGGTGCTGGAGAAGACTCTTGAGAGTCCCTTGGACAGCAAGGAGATCAAACCAGTCAATTCTAAAGGGAATCAACCCTGAATATTCATTGGAAGGACCTAGGGAAGCTAAAGCTACAATACCTTGGCCACCTGATGCAAAGAGCTGACTGATTGGAAAAGACCTTGATGCTTGGAAAGATTGAGGGCAAGAGGAGAAGGGTGACAGAGGATGAGATAGTTGGATGGTATCACTGACTCAGTAGACATGAATTTGAGCAAACACCAGTAAATAGTGAAGGACAGGAAAGACCGATGTGGTGTAGTTCATGGGGTCACAAGAAGTTGGACACAGAACTTCCTAGGTGGTTCAGTGGTAAACGATCCACCTGCCAATGCAACAGACATGGGATCGATCATCCAAGAAGATCCCACATGCCATGGAGCAGCTGAGCCCATATGCCACAAATATTGAGCCTGTGCTCTGGAGTCCAGGAACTATAATTACCGAGCCCACCAACTGTAACTACTGACACCTACGTGCCCCGGAGCCCGTGCCCCACCGCAAGAGAAGCCCCAGCAATGAGAAGCCCGTAAACCGCAGCTAGAGAGCGGCCCCACTCACCGCAGCAAGAGAAAGGCCCACACAGCAAGGAAGACCCCACACAGTCCAAATAAACAAAATTACTTTTGAAAAAGAGTCAGACACAACTTACCAACTGAACGACAAAAACAAATGTGGAAAAATCATAAATGGACTGTAAGGGCCTTAGAGGCAAGACTCAGGAATCCCAGTCTTTGTTTTTTTTATGAGCCCAGTACAGACACATGTGATATTTTGAGGAGCCAAGCTGATAAAGCAATTTGAGCTACAGCATTTTGATGCAACCTAAATATCAAATAGTTAACTTTTTATTAAAATTATTAACTCTATATGAAACAGTGAACTTCAACTCCATCAGAATGCCTGCTCCTGGCAAATAATAATATAACCAGTATTCACAGATTTATACTCGATCTTTTTAGAAAGGGCCATCAATCATTAGAAGAAATATGCTTGTTTTATTCTAATACTTCACTAATATCATGAAGGTATACCTTTCAGATTCCTGGTTTTATCCTTAAAGTGGCCCCATTCCTTGTTTTCAGTTAAGCAATAAAGTGACTGATCTACAATGAAGCATATTCTGTTTCCTGTTAGAAACCTAAACCCATGATTCTCAGTTCTCAGGGCATAACCAGGGATTGGGGAAGGATGCAAATTGGGGCATACCATAATCATCAATGAGAAAGGAGGACCCTTAAAAAGTATATGTAATATACATCATAATTATAGATGTTGCAAAGAAAATAGAAACCATTGTTCCTAATATAAACTACAAAAACAAAACTTGAAGGGAAGGTCACTCAGTCGTGTTCTACTGTTTGCAACCCTGGAATTCTCCAGGCCAGAATACTGGAGTAGGTAGCCTTTCCATTCTCCAAGGGATCTTCCCAACCCAGGCATGGAATCCTGGTCTCCTGCATTGCAGGCAGATTCTTTTCCAGCTGAGCCACAAGGGGAACCCAAGAATATTGGAGTGGGTAGCCTACCCCTTCTCCAGTGGATCTTCCTGACCCAGGAATCAAACTGGGGTCTCCTGCATTGCAGGCAGATTCTTTACCAACTGAGCTCTTACGGAAGCCCATAAAGCTGGATTGTATCTTTCTGATTACAACAGATGGTCCTACCAATCTTTAGAGGAGAGAGCTTGAGATCTTTATAGTTTCTCAAAAGTAAGTTGGTTTCAAAACTAGTGGGAAAATCCTAGCATAGAATATGAACATCTTTGCTTTCTGTAGAGTTCAGGATTACATAACTTTCCTTAATTGGTTTGCAATCAAATAATATACCCGCATAGAGGTTAGATTCTCAAGGTAAAACCAAATTTTCCCTTGAAAATCTCTTCAACCACCAATTAAACCATTATATTTTTCCACTACAAACTCATTTTCCAATACAACACATGACATCCAATCAAAATGGAAAGTAATAAGAAATTGAAAACTGTCCAAAATTAAGATAAGCATTAAGGACAGACCAAGGGCCAGGCATTCAGCAGAGTATGGATGTCCACTGGGTACATTAGTCAGTGATTTTCAAGTAGGGATTTTACATTTTGGCTGTGCCAGCCGTATGTCATGGTCACATAGTAAGTGCTCAATAAAATGCTTGTCAGATGAAGATTTGATGGCTCAGAAATTTGTTCGTGAAAATTTTCCATTTGACTGCAAGTTTAGTGCAATAATCCATTCACAGTCAAATTGCTGCTGTAGTCAAGAATTTCCATGACATTTTGTCCCTGTAACTTACCAATATTGAAAGTTAAGTATCTCAAATAAGATTTTTTTTTTCTTTTAAACTTATGTCAGGTGAGCAAGAAATGTCATGGCCCACTGCACTATATAGTACATCAAAAAATAGAATTATTTGACATGACATATCCTCTTTCACAGTGATGACCCCCCACCTTTCCTATGTCCCATCACTCTCAGGTGACACCTGCTTAGCTTGCAGCGCACAGCTCAGTGTGTGCCACGCAGCAGCAGATGGCTTGAGGCATGACGTGTTAATGGCAGTGATTACTTTATGAATAGTGACAGCTGATCAGGGACATAATAAAACAATAGTAGCTGCCATCCTGGAAAAGGTGCTAAACAGGGGTGACATGCTTAGTGAGGGCTATACCTCTCTCTTGAACCTCATTATCAATTCCAAAGGGACATGCAGGCCAGCCAGGCAATGGCAGATTCAGACACAGAGGAAAGAACTCATCCACCACGAAGATTTCCCTCCACTTTAATTGGGGCGGGGGAGGGTGCACAGCTTCTAATGTGCAAGCCATTTGGGTAAGTGAAATGAGTGTTCCCAGTTTTAGTCCTCATTTGCAATCTTCTGAGCTTGTGGTCTGATATTCACCACTTTTAAGAGACCTGCTTCCGACCACTCTTCTTTCAAGAATCACTGCCTTGAGCCAGGGTAGAAATCACCGTGACAGAGTAAGGAATATTTCTGAGGGCCAACAGTACCCCGGACAAATTTCTATTTTTGAGTCATACCTCTAGGAAAAGATGATGTGAAGGAAATCACAGACAGGCTTATGTTAAGGGTTATTCATTCATTCCAAAACCTGAACACTGGGAAATGAAGCAAATAAGGTAGAGGCTCTTATCTTCAAGGAGTATTAGAACGACATACATGTAAACAGTCAATTATAATCTAGAATCATGATATTCTATGTTGAGTATAAGATTAGCTTTTGGGTTTTCCCAAACAATGTCACCAATGTAGATAAACATTTAAATTAATACAAATTATATATATAATTGTATTAATATATTTAATATATAATAATTTAAATCTATATTAAATATAAACTTGTATGTGATTTATATCGGAGAAGGCAATGGCAACCTACTCCAGTACTCTTGCCTGGAAAATCCCATGGACGGAGGAGCCTGGTAGGCTGCAGTCCATGGGGTTGCTAAGAGTCAGACACAACTGAGCAACTTCACTTTCACATTTCACTTTAATGCATTGGAGAAGGAAATGGCAACCCACTCCAGTGTTCTTGCCTGGAGAATCCCAGGGACGGCAGGGCCTGGTGGGTTGCCGTCTATGGGGTCGCACAGAGTCGGACACGACTGAAGCGACTTAGCAGCAGCAGCAGTGATTTATATATTTAAATATATATTTATACAGCATATATAAATTCAAATTTATATAAAATTACCTAATAAAATAAACATTCAATATTCCAATGAGTTTATCAAATCCTAGTGACTTACTCTGGATTATCAACATATAATCAAGCAAGAATACTAGAGTGGGTTGCCATTTCTCCTTCTCCAGAGGATTTTCCTGATCCAAGGTTTAAACCCATGTCTTCTGCATTGAGGTGGTTTCTTTACCACTGAGCCACCAGGAAGGCCCATCTTAATTGTTACCCACATGCAAAAATGCAATATACAAGTGCATGTGTGAGTGTGCTAAGTTGCATCACTTGTATCTGACTCTTTGTGACCCTATGGACTGTAACCCACCAGGCTCCTCTGTCCACTGAATTATCCAAGCAAGAATACCAGAGTGGGTTGCCATTTCCATCTCCATGGGAGCTTCCCAACACAGGGATTGAAACCATGTCTCCTGCTTTGCAGGTGGATTCTTTATCACTGAGTCACCAGGGAACTATTTTAATTGTTGCTGCTGCTTCGTCGCTTCAGTCGTGTCCGACCTTGTGCGACCCCATAGACGGCAGCCCACCAGGCTCCCCCATCCCTGGGATTCTCCAGGCAAGAACACTGGAGTGGGTTGCCATTTCCTTCTCCAATGCATGAAAGTAAAAACTGAAGTTGCTCAGTAGTGTCCAACTCTTCTCGACCCCATGGACTGCAGCCCACCAGGCTCCTCTGTCCATGGGATTTTCCAGGCAAGAGTACTGGAGTGGGTTGCCATTGCCTTCTCCGATTTTAATTGTTACCCACATGCAAAAATGTAATATACATAAGGGCATCTATTAGTCTAAAATAAAAAGCACCACATAGAAAAACCTTTCTACTTCTTTTGATGAGGAGGGGTGAAAAGAATCATTCAGATAGATTTAAAGGCATGTATCCCTTAGCATCTGAGCAAAAAAAAAAAAAATGGGTACATCATCTCCATTTAAATTCCACTGAGCTCAGGACCTGCAGACCTCAAAGGCCAGCTCACATCATGCCACACTAACAGACACCTCTTCCGTGCGTGTCATCTGCCAACAATAGTCTTTTTTATGTCTCAGGACCAAAACTATTACACTGACTTAATCCTGCCCATTGCTGTTATCTTCTCTGATTGACTATTCGAGAACTACTGTATTATGTCTGCCCTGAAGATGTTTGAAGGTCCTGATACATTTCAGTGATTTTACTTAACCTAGTAATTAGTTTACAGAGTTTTATGGACATTTTACTGCTTTGGAGATGACAGTTTTTCTTCTCAAAATTACTTCTGATAGCCAGTCATTTCATTTCATGGTTTATGAAAGATCTGATACATTGGTTAAAAGATTTTCATTTAAGACTGTGGAGGGGGGAAGTCTCTTTTCAGAAAAAGAATGCTGTTTTGTACATCCTCTCTTTTTTGGTTCTTTTTTTTTTTTCACCCATATCCTGTGTGGGATTGTTTATAAGGAAAAAGAAGAGCAGTTTAAACGGAATCTTGTTAAGAATAAAGGGAGTTTTAAATATAAAGTGCAGAAAAGTGATTTAATAATTTCCAAAGCTTGGAAAGCGTTACACATGAAGGAATGACAAGTAACAAGAGCCCCATCACGGGCCTGTTCATCAATGGACAGATATTGATTGAGCACCTCCTATGTTCCTGACACTGTTCTTGACACTGATACATACCAACAAAAGCACAGTGAATTCCCTTCTCTCTTGAAATGTACATGCTAGAGGAGGAGAGAGAAAATAAATAAATGAGCAAAGATAAGTAAATAATCACAAACAGGGGAGAAGGACTAACAGAGAGACCAGAGAAAGCAGAGTAGGAACAAGTAAGAAAAAACTGAATGAGGTGAGGAAATAGGCTGTGCAAAAATTGGAGGACGAATAGTTAAAATAGCAAATAATGCTGCTTGTGAATAACCACAATTTTTTGTTTGCTTCATTTTTAAGGAAAATAACACAGTTGCAGTCAGATGCATTTCTATTTTGATTAAATACAAGGAAATATTTTTTTTCTTTTTTAGTTAATAAAATTTACTTTCTAGAGCAAAAAAAAAAGAATTGAGGGAAAGAATGTTCCAGAAAGAGGAACTAGCTATGTAAAGTTATGTGAGAAAATGCTGAAGAGTTCCAGGCAACACATTTACAGCACAGTAAGTAAAAATCTTAGGATTGCCTTAGAACCTGAATTTCATTGACACAAAATTCATTGACATTAAAAAAAGTGAGGGAGATTTGCAACCTAAAGGCAGGTACTCTGGAGTTCCTGTGTCATTTCAGCTATGTATATGAACGTGTATAAAATTACTCAGACCCGGCAGCAAAAAAAAAGCCACTTAGAGAGAATCTTTTTTTTTCTTTAACAATTTCTAAGACCCAGATAGAATTATCAGTGTACAAATTACCCCTAAAGGCCTCACAGAGGTTGTACAGCCAGCTTGCAGTAGAAGATCCAAATGCAGAGAAAATGCTTTGATATTCAATTTTAGGAAACAGCTTCATAATCATTCACTCTTTCCCTTTTCAATTAAATTTTAACTTTAGAAATAGGACATGAATGCTTTATTTTTTAAAAATATATGCTAGGGAAGAGAAGAGATTTTCTTTGATTTTATTAGCAGTCTTGGTTCCTTTTCCAGCTTCTCTGAGATAGAATTACTCTGAATGCATATCCTCCAGAATTTAATGGTATATTCTTCTCTCTCTCTCTTTCAAAGTCACTCAGTTATGTCCACCTCTTTGTGACCACATGGACGGTAGCCCACCTGGCTCCTTTGTCCAAAGAGTTCTCCTAGCAAGAATACTGGAGTGGGTAGTCATTCCCTTCTCCAGGGGATCTTCCTGACCCAGGGATTGAACCAGGGTCTCCCGTACTGCAAGCACATTCTTTACCATCTGAGCCACCAGAGAAGGTCAGGATATTCTTACATACATTTATATGAGCCCATGCAACATACACTGTTGCCTTATTGGGTTTTTAATGCATAGAATGTTCTGAAACATGCTTATTTCCCCTAACATTTTTTTAATTGAAGTATTGTGGATTCATGGGATTTCCTGGTGACTCAATGGTAAAGAATTTGTCTCTTTTATATATGGAATTTATATCTCTTTTATATACAAGAATTTATCTTTTATATACAGTAGTAGTGGGCTTCCCTGGTGGCTCAGCTGGTAAAGAATCTGCCTGTAATGCAGGAGACCCCGGTTCAATTCCTGGGTTGGGAAGATACCCTGGAGAAGGGATAGGCTACCCACTCCAGTATTCTTGGGCTTCCCTGGTGGCTCAGATGGTAAAGAATCCATCTGTAATACAGAAAATCTCGGTTTGATACATGGATTCAGAAGATCCCCCGGGAGCGGGGGGCCCTATCTAGGACTCTTGCCTAGAGAATCCCAAGGACAGAGGAGCCTGGCAAGCTGTAATCCACGGGGTCAAACAGAATCGAACATGACTGAAGCGATTAAGTGGCGGCAGCAGCAACATAGTGGATTCAGTGACCTGTTAGTTTCAGGATATAGCATAATGATTCAGTTATACACACACACATATATACTTTTTCAGATTCTTTTCCCTTACAGATTATTACAAAATATTGAGTATAGTTTCCTGTCCTTGTTGGTTATCAATTTTTATATAGTGGTGTGTATATGTTGATTCTATCCCCTATGTAATCCCCTAATACATTGTTGAGAGTTGGCCTCACTGCAGAATTTTGACTCATTCTTTTAACTGTTCTGGAGTACTCCATACCACAGTATATCTATTCATTCCCTTGTGATAGATATTTAGATTGTTTCCAAGGTTTTACTGCTGCAAACAATGCTTTTAATGAACATTCCCCATACATGGTTCCTTGTATGTGTAAGTGAATGTTTCTCTAATGTAGCTACCCTATCTCACCATCTTTTTCTGATACACATTCCATTTTCATCCCTTCTCTCCTCCTCCACCAAGACAAAAATAAACACCACCGAGAGGATGTTGCTTGGGCGCCTCGACACCCAGTCCCAGCCCTCGGGTCAAACTGAGTGCGATTATTAAGAGCTACTCGTTACCACAAGCAGAGTGGTTCCAAGAGCAGAGGTCACCGCCCTTCAATCTTTGACTTGCATCCTGAGTTGACGATGACCCTTTAGGAAAACATGTGGTGAAAAGTGGCTTTGCCCTGTGAACCAACGGAAAACTGCTCCCCGAGGTGACTTCTAAAGGAATTTTGTAAGCCATGAGCTAGAACTGAATGGGTTCTGACTAGGTGTGGGACTCAGAGTTGTAATAGAAAACATTTATTTGGCTCCAACTAAACATCCTAACACATGTTAGCATTTGCTGCCAATACGCTTCCTAATTAAGAACAACATAAAATCATAGGAAATTCCTGTCTCCTGTCTTCATGCACTTTTCATGTATCTCTGTTTCCCTGGCCTTATTTCTCAAGTATTGCTACCACACACACACAAAAAACACCAGGTTGATTCGAAGTCCTGTTTTGCCAACCATGCAGTGTGGTGTCATTAACAAGATTAATGTACATTCCAGAACTCACCACCATGCATTTTTTTCCCTCCTTAAACAAATGCTGCTATTAAAAACTAATTTAAAAAGAAAAAAAGGTGATAAGCACCCCAGCCCCCCATCCAATGAAAGACCATACCATTTCGTTGGTAAGGTCTTGTCTGCAACTGATGGAAAACTTCAAAAAGTTTTTTTTTTTTTTTTTTTTAAGTCTTCTTTCTCGGATTATCTGAACTGTTGACCATGTTTGTGTATTTTATCTTGTTGAACAGATTTCAAGATGAAGGACAGATTGGATCTGGTTTTCCTCTTAGGTCCTCCTTCAATCCATGCTAATTTCATTAGAAAATATTGAGATAGACCTGTGAGTCCTAAAGCATCACTCCCCTACTACATACAAATAGGCATTAGGAGATTGCTGTGCAGATAAAGATATTTATGATAGTTCTAATTAAAGCTAGAATCTGTATGAGTTACTCTTAGAAACCCTTGATTGATCAGTCTGGATATAGTCTTTGACCTTACAGAGCCAAACTAATTGCTTCCTTTCCCTACCATGAGGCAGAAATTAAAATTAAGCAAAACAAAACAACACAAACAAACAAACAAACAAAAAAAAACAGAAAAGAAGAAACCAAATACTCTGGTACATTATACATCCACTGTCTCCCTCTAGTTCTATTTTGTTTTCCTATGCACTGAAATAGACTCCAAAATGGCATAAAAGAAAAAAAAAAAAAAACAGAGTTTGAAAAGTTATCTCCAGACATTTGCCATAGGACATTTGAATGATTTTCAGAATTACTAATTTTTTTCAAATGAAACGCACATGCCCTCGCTGCCCCTTTCCTGAGATGGCTTTGTGCTCGTCTTCAGCTTTTCCCCCTTCCAAATCTATTTATTGCTTGTTGCTCTTGGCCCGCCCTCACTTTCCATTTTTCATGATTAGTTCTTTATGATCATGTGTTTCCTTTTCTTCTCCCCACCATGGCTGCCCGCCAGTTCCCTCTGAGCCCTCAAACTTCCCTTCCCTAATGAAACAAGAGCTGCCTCCCTCCCTGGCTTTTGCCATCCAGCTGTTTCCTTTTTAAAATATACACTCATCTTTATTCAGTGAAGTTCCTGGGCAAACCTGACTCCTTTCACAGAAGAGTTGATAATCACATGAGGGATTAAAAAGGTCTTAGAAAAAAGACATATCGGGAAAATTTGGGGAATGGGCGGAAGAAGGGTAAAGAGAACGAAGTTTATTTTTGAAATGTTCTAAAAAAAAGAAAACTTGATTCTTAATATTTTAATCCTTGGGCAGCTCTGGACGTCATGTGGGTTTCGAGCATATTGTCCAGGAGGTCTACCCACACCTGCACAGCGTCTTAAGGTTCCCACCTTGCCTGTTTCACCTTTTCTGGACACGTGAAAGTAGCCTGCCACCACAAACTTGGATTGCATAGGATCAGGCAGTGAAAAGGTGCCAACTTGCGGTGCAGCCTGCCAAGTCAAGTCAATGGACTGTAACGCTTTGCTTGTTCAAGTTGGCTTTAATTCCTCTGCAATCTTCAGTGTGCCCTTGACATCATGGAAATTACCACCAAAGTTAATGTCATCAGATGAGCCCTGCTAACTGTTTTAGGGAAGGTTCCCTGAATAAAACAACCTGTTTACTTCATAAACTTTCAGATCCACCCCTCCTAAATATTTCAAGGAAAATGACCCAGCCCACAGGGATCCTCTTTCAATGCCAGAGTGGCTAATTCTTTTTCTGTCTTATAACTGATAAGACCTCATGTGACTGGAAATGAATGCTATTCTACCCAAGCATCAGTTGAGTGTATTGGTGAAAGGCCTACTTGATTAGATAAAGAGGTTAATTTGGTAGTTTAAACAGCTATGAGTTTAAAAAAAAATTAAAAGTTCTTTTTTAAATCTGAGGAACTCTCCCTTCTCTAAAAATATTTCTTCTGATATAAAACTTCCAAAGGAATAATTTTTTACCAGAAATAGAAATGAAAAAAAAAGCATAAAAAAGAGACAAAGGAAACCAAAATAAAAAAGAATTTATAGTCACAAGGAAAAAAATTGCAACTATGTGTGGTAATGGACATTAAGTAGACATATTGTGGTGATCAATATCCTGCAGATCTAAACAGTATGTTGTACATCTGATATTAATATAATATTCTATATCAATTATATCTCAATAAAATATATTATCAGATGAGATAATCTCATCATTGTTGTTATTTAGTCACTAACTGGTTTCCTACTCTTTGAGACCCCATGGGCTGTAGCCCACCAGGCTCCTCTGTCCAAGGGATTTCCCAGGCAAGAATATTGGAGTGGGTTACCATTTCCTTCTCCAGGGGATCTTCCTAGCCCAGGGATTGAACCAACATCTCCTGCATTGGCAGACAGATTCTTTTCCACTTGAGTCACCAGGAAAGTGAGATAATCTTATCTGAGAACAATTATCAGGTGAGATAAAAATCAGCATCTACAGTGGAAAGAAATGGGATTACAATACCCTGGTGCAGCATGGATCTTCACCAATTACTAAACACTTTCACACTTGAACTTCACAGTAATCCCGTTAAGATAGGGAGATAGAAAGTTTGGTGCCAAGCCTCAAATATTTTTCAAGAGAGACATTTTCTAGGAACTAAAATCAGAATTTGCATCCTGGATACTGGCAACCTGGAGGCTGTCGTCTACGGGATTTTCCTGGAAGATTCTCCTATCTTAAAAGGAAGAGAACCTGAGGGAGGAGGGCAGACCTGGATGATTATATACCTCATTCTCCAATCAGCTCTAGTAAAAATAGTCCTGTTACCTACCAGAGTTCTTGGCCTCCTTGATCAATAAAAATTAATTGGAGGCCAGATAAGAAATTCAGGCAAGGCTTTACTGGGGCCTCTGCTGCAGCAGGAGGGAGCAAGAACAAACAGCATGTTCCCTTGCTCCTTCCCTGCAGTGGGGCAAGCTCATTTCTCATTGGGGTGAGGATAGGGGCAGGTCCCGGAAGCAGGCCGGAGGGCTGGCTTAGGTGGTGTGCCCACCCCTTCGGTGGTGCTGGGTGCAGAGGACATGAGCAGAACCCTACTTTTGCTCCCAACACCCTGCTTTTGCTCATAGCTCTTCAGAAGTGGCATTTTTTTTTTTGTTTTTTTTTTTTAATCTTTTTGTATCTAGTCCGTGTGCATAGATGGGTACTTAGTCGTTCAGTCATGTCTGACCCTTTGCGACTCCATGGACTGCAACCCACCAGCTTCCTCTGTCTATGGGGATTCTCCAGGCAAGAATACTGGAGTGGGTTGCCGTGCCCTCGTCCGGGGGATCTTCCCAACACAGGTCTCCCGCATTGCAGGCGGATTCTTTACCATTGGAGCCACCAGGGTAGTTCAGTTGGTAAAGAATCTAGTCCATAATTTCTCCCAACTACCCATGCACACAATTATTTTTAGTCTCTTATAGTTTCTTTGTATTTTGTTGTCTGAGGAGATATTTGTCCAGATACAAGCACTGCAGTTAAGGGTCCCAAGACCCTAGTCTATCTCAATTCCAGAATCTCCCCGCTAAGAAAGAGACACATCTGTTTCCTGTCCTTACATGTGGCTGCAGACCCAGCTTCTGTAAGCCTAAGAACAGTCCTGTAGATGTGAGATCCCCCAGGGAAGAAAGGCAGGAAGACCTTGGGCCCCAAACATGGGACTTGCTTGATCACAATGTGAATACTTGACGTCCTGCCTCCAAGTTCTTTCTGACCTCGTTTCCTTTGCCTGTCTGACCCTTCCACCCTGTCTGTCCCCACTGTTTGCCTGGCTCCAGAGTTGTGACTCACAGCAGACCTCATCACACCTGTTGGACTCTGAGACACCGTTCCTGAGACAGATCCTGACGTCTGTATGATGTGTGTCCCTCTGGAGCCCAGAGAAATAACGGCCTAAGGTTCATTTTGGCCCTGCCTGCCCACAGGTCCTCCCAACCTTGCGATCAGGCCAGGAATCAGGCAAAATATGGAGCCCAGGGGTTGTCAATTCACAGTGGCTGTGCTCGAAAATCAAACCCTGAGAAGCCTGGCAGGTTGAGAAAAGATTTTCCGGGGAACTACTAAACTCTCTATTCCCAAGTTTTGACCACTGTAAATCCAACACAGCAAAAATAGCAAGAGCCCTAAAGCTCCCCCTGGGTATCCCTCCTCTGAGGAAATGTATCAGTGGAAGAAAACTTGATAGACAGGTTCTTCTCCACTTTCTCTGTGTTACCAATGATAATGTTTAATTCTCTGTTTTTATTTTGAGACTAACCTTAAAAGCACTAATGATGTCATTTAAAGTTGACCTTCTTAACATTAAAAAAAAAATGCCACTCCTGATTGTTTTGTGATCCTACTGCTTTATTGGCAAGAAGGGATTAAAAAAAAGAGAGAGAGAGAGAAGGATTTGACTGGTGAACACAGATGGATTTAGCAAGAAGGTAATGGAGTTTGAGATTCAGAGTCTTCATGTGCACAGATCCCTTCCAAGGCTTTGAATAGGGTGCTAGCAATTCTGTTTTCATTCTTTGTACTAAAGAAAGTGCTCAGAATTGTATCCTATTCAGGCCCTGCAAAATCTGGATCTGTCTCAGTAATTAAGTTATGGATTTATGTCAAGTGAAGGTCAAATGATGTACCAATATCCGATGTGGACCAAAGCCTTACAGTAGTTTAAGCAGAGGGAAATGCTAGAAGAATCATCTGATACACTGCATGGAAATATAAGCATGCCAAAACCAAAACATCTTTATCCTACCGGTTGGCCCAGTATTAATGCCATGCGTGGAGATTCAGTGTTAGCAAACAGTCATCCATCATGTTAAATCAATGCTGCTAATCTGAATGTTGTTTGCCATTTTGTTTAAATTCAATCTGTAAATTTGTTTTCAATTTGCAGTTGTTTCAAAGCCACAAACTCAAAGACTATGCCTACTTTCAAATCTGTATATACCTAGGTAAGATTAGAATTTTAAAGTATTTACATTTAGAAAAAGAAAAGGATGGAAGGAAGGGAAAGAAGGAAAGGAACTCCTTCAAGGACACTTATGACAACAACTTCATAGCCTGAGGATCCAAGCTTGCCAAGTCACCCTTAGCTGAAACATTTCAAATCCAGTTCAGGTGGCTCAATAGTAAAGAATCTGCCTGCCAAGCAGGAGACACAGGTTCAATCTCTGGGTCAGGAAGATACTCTGGAAGAGGAAATGGCAACCCACTCCAGTATTCTTTTTTTTTTTTTTAAATTGGAGGCTAATTACTTTAGAATATTGTGGTGGTTTTTGCCATACATTCACATGAATCAGCTTGGGAAATCTCGTGGACAGAGGAGCCTGGTGGGCTATAGTCCATGGGGTCACAAAAGAGTCAGACACGACTGAGCGACTGAACTGAACTGAATATCTAGGCTTAACAGCTGATTTCTGCTCCCTTGGCAACTTCATCCCCATCCCTCAAGGAATGAACCCCGAAGTGAAAGCAAGTTTGGCTACTATAGATTCAGACCCTGAGAGGTATCTTGTCCAAAGAGGGCCAAGAGGCTTCTTCACATTTAAAGTCCCTTTGTCTACTTTGAGATAAACCTTGATAAGCCTTCCATAGGTAAAGATTTGTTTCTAAATTTGATTTTCCAAATAATTGTTGAATTGCTCCGCATTAAAACTACCATGTGTATCATTCAAGGAAGTATACTTCTTACTCATGTGATGTTTATTTATGAAAAAACATTAACTAATCTTCCAAAAGATACAATCCTTGATTTAAACCTATCTCAGTAAGAGAGTAGGTAGGTATGAAAAAGGAAAATATTCTTGCACTAAAATGCCCTGAGATTTTAAATTCAACTCTTAAAAGAATCTTCTATTTATACAAACCCTCCTGTTAATCAGCTTTCCACCTGGAATTTATTCACTGTTATCGACCTGTCTTACTCAGGGTTTGAATTCAAAGATGCTAAACTGAACAGGCCTGAGGTTTGCCATAAAAAATAGAAGAAAGAACCACAGATATATGGTTATAGGCCACTCAATTCTATCTTGCTATTTCCTTTCCTGGAAAATTTCCATCTTGCTAATCTCTGTCCCAAAGAATAGCAAGGAGAGATAAGAAAGCCTTCCTCAGTGATCAGTACAAAGAAACAGAGGAAAACAATAGAATAGGAAAGACTAGAGATCTCTTCAAGAAAATTAGAAATACCAAGGGAACATTTCATGCAAAGAAGGGCACAATAAAGGACAGAAATGCTAGGGACCTAACAGAAGCAGAAGATATTAAGAAGTGGCAAGAATACACGGAAGAACTGTACAAAAAAGAACTTCATGATGTAGATAACATGATGGTGTGATCACTCACCTAGAGCCAGACATCCTGGAACACAAAAGTGGGCCTTAGGAAGCATCACTACGAATAAGCTAGTGGAGGTGATGGAATTCTAGTTGAGCTATTTCAAATCCTAAAAGATGATGCTGTAAAAGTGCTGCACTCAATATGCCAGCAAATCTGGAAAACTCAGCAGTGGCCACAGGACTGGAAAAGGTCAGTTTTCATTCCAGTCCCAAAGAAGGGCAATACCAAAGAATGTTCAAACTACCACACAATTGCACTTATCTCACACACTAGCAAAATAATGTTCAAAATTCTCCAAGCCAGGCTTCAACAGTACATGAACCATGAACTTCCAGATGTTCAAGCTGGATTTAGAAAAGGCAGAGGAACCAGAGATCAAATTTCCAATATCCATTGGATCATAGAAACTGCAAGAGAGTTCCAGAAAAGCATCTACTTCTGCTTTATTGACTATGCTAAAGCCTTTAACTGTGTAGATCACAATAAGCTGTGGGAAATTCTTCAAGAAATGGGAATACCAGATCACCTTACCCTCCTCCTGAGAAATCTATATGCAGGTCTAGAGGCAACAGTTAGAACTGGACATGGAACAACAGACTGGTTCCAAATCGGGAAAGGAGTATATCAAGGCTGTATATTATCACCCTGCTTATCTAACTTATATGCAGAGTACATCATCCAAAATGCTGAGCTGGATGAAGTACAAGCTGGAATCAAGATCACTGGGAGAAATATCAATAACCTCAGATACACAGATGACACCACTCTTATGGCAGAAAGTGAAGAGGAACTAAAGAGCTTCTTGGTGAACATGAAAGAGGAGAGTGAAAAAGCTGGCTTAAAACTCAGCATTCAAGAAAACTAAGATTATGGCATCTGGTCCCATCACTCCCTGGCAAATAGATGGGGAAACAATGGAAACAGTGAGAGACTATTTTCTTGGGGTCCAAATCACTGCAGATGGTGACTGCAGCCATGAAATCAAAAGATGCTTGCTCCTTGGAAGAAAAGCTATGACCAGCCTAGTATAGTTAAGAAACAGAGACATTACTTTGCCAACAAAGGTCCATCTAGTCAAAGCTATGGTTTTTCCAGTAGTCATGTATGGATGTGAGAGCTGGACTATAAAGAAAGCTGAGTGCTGAAGAATTGATACTTTGGAACTATGCTGTTGGAGAAGACTCTTGAGAGTCCATTGGACTGCAAGGAGATCCAACCAGTCCATCCTAAAGGAAAACAGTCCTGAATATTGATTGGAAGGATTGATGCTAAAGCTGAAGCTCCAATACTTTGGCCACCTGATGCGAAGAACTGACTCCTTGGAAAAGACCCTGATGCTGGGAAAGATTGAAGGCAGGAGGAGAAGGGGATGACAGAGGATGAGATGGTTGAGTGGCATCACCGACTCGATGGACATGAGTTTGAGCAAGCTCCGGGAGTTGATGATGGACAGGGAAGCCTGGTGTGCTGTAGTCCATGGGGTTGCAAAGAGTCAGACATGACTGAGGAACTGAACTGAACTGAATCTCTGTCCCACCCCTTTAATCGCATATCTAGGTAAAAAGGCAGAGCACAATCACTAAAGATCACTACAGATAAAAGAAGGAAGAGTGTTGTTTTTTTTCTTCCCTAGGAGTACAGTTTACAGTTCTAGAAGATATGAATGTAAATTAAAATATAAATAAGTCACTCATTACTCCTTTTTTAAGGATAGCACTCCACTTAAAATATAGATTTAGATTTAATTTTATATCTATATAAAAGTACACACATTCTAATGCTCTTCTCTAAGAAGGTCAAAGTGCTCTCATATATGAATTTAAAGCCATGAAATGCCAGTGCAGTCGGGAATTATAGAGGATCACAAAGCAGAGTCAGAAACAAAACTAGATCCAAATCTACCTCAACCACATGGCAGTTATATGATTTGGGGCAAAACACTCCCATTATGTGCTCCTCAGAAGGCAGTTGTCAAAATTACATAAATGTAAATTGATGCAGCCAGTATAGAGAACAATATGGAGGCTCCTTAAAAAAAACTAAAAATAGAGTTACCATATGATCCACCATTCCCACTCTTGGGTATACATTTGGGAAAAAAAAAAAAAACTCTGATGATGAAAGATACTTGTATCCCAAGGTTCACAGCAGTACTGTTTACAGTAGCCAAGACACGGCAGCAACCGAATTGTCTATGGGGAGATGAATGGACAAAGAAGCTGTGATATATATATATGAATATTACTCAATCATAAAAAGGAATGAAATAATACCATTTGTTAACAACATGGACGGACCTAGAGATTATCATACTAAGTAAAGTAAGCCAGACAAAGCAAAGACAAATATCATTCAATATCACTTTATGTGGAATCTTAAAAAAAAAAAGATACAAATGAACTTATTTACAAAACAGAAATAGAGTCACAGATATGATTATCAAAAAGGAAAGGGAGGGGGAAGGGATAAATTAGGAGTATGTGCTTAACATATACTAAGCACTATCTATAAAGTAGGCAAAAACAAGGACCTACTGTTTAGCACTGGGAGCTATCTTCAGTATTTTGTAGTAATCTATAATGGCTCAGATGCTAAAGAATCTGCCTGCAATGCAGGAGACCTGGGTTTGAAACCCAGGTCAGGAAAATCCCCTGGAGAAGGGAATGGCAACCCACTCCAGTACTCTTGCCTGAAGAATCCCATGGACAGAGAAGCCTGGTGGGCTACCATCCATGGGGTCGCAAAGAGTCAGACACAACTGAACGACTAATACTACTACTACTATAATGGAAAAGAATCTGAAAAAGATATATACATACTTATATATAGATATATTTACGGGCTTCCCAGCTGGCTCAGTGGTAGATATCCTGGAGGAGAAAATGGCAGTCCACTCTAGTATTCTTGCCTGGGAAATCCTATGGACAGAGGAGCCTGGTGGGCTACAGTCTATGGGGTCACAAAGAGTTGGACATGACTTAAGAACTAAACAGCAACAATACACACATACACACGTAATTGAATCACTGTGCTGTGCACCTGAAACAAGCACAACATTGTAATTATTTTTTAAAAAGCGACAAAATGACATTCTTAGAAATAAAGAATTGTATTTAGTACCTAATAGGTACTCAATAAATGGCAGATGGCTTATAAATATTATTATATGGGGGAGGGTAGCTGGAGCTTAAGAAATTAGCTAATTCAGAGTCATTCAGGCCCTGAGGGCATCACAGTCAGGTAAACATTTGCAATGTGCAACGGGGGGTCAACCAGTAGTCTATTTCATCTGCATGCTACTCTGGATAGTTATGAATTCTTTCCTGAATAAACTCTTCCCTGTGGCCCACAGTATAATCTCCACAAAGCTTCCCTCCTCCTGCATGCTCCCCTACACACACTCACACACGCAAAAACACACTTACCATTTGATTACCTGTTGTTTTAGCTTCCCCAAAGAACCCACAGAGGTAAATATAGCTCTGTCCTTCCCAATGAGCAAGCCTTTAAACGAGCTAAATTGCCTTGCTTTCTCACTCCCTACCCAAACTTGATCTCAAGCTTTATAAAAGAAAAAGACAGGGCCTTCTAGATCGAATGTTCAGCAATTGATGTGTTATCCACTGCTTGAGAGGTTTTGTGTACTGGTACTTAATCCTTGTTTCAGTTACAACCCCTGTAGGGAAATTTGAGTCCTGTACACGAGTTCTTCATTTATTTCTGAGCCAAGATAATTCTAGGATTACCACTTAGAAAATTAGGAGAACAGACTTCTGCATAGTTACCAGGCAGACAGTATTGAAAAAAAGGGGCATGTAGACTACTGTTCTGGTGACAAGGTTAGGCATAGGTATTGTGGTTAAATCCCACTTAGCAACACATTACACTCATTAAGTGAACACTGTATGTGAACAGAGAGACTTCCCCCTCCAATTCCTCCTCCCTGTTTCTTCTCCTCCTCCTGAAGGCAAGCTCTCACAACACTAGGAACTCCTCGCCCAGGAAATCGTTCTCCAGAGTCAACCACAGGCCCAGTAACTCCAAGGCCAGAACACAGTGAGAAGGACACATGCCATTCTCCAAAAATCTACCAGCATACCCTATTCATAAGCTGTCTCTCTCTTATTTCTTCCCGTGACCTTTAGGGCTTGGAAAGTATTCCTTTGTGTTTACGCAAACACAAACTATTCTGCAAGCATCCTTCAAGAATTTAAAGATTCTATTAATCTGATGTCTTAATTGTTATTGAGAAGAGGAAACAGGAGTGCCTTTGTTTCCCGAATGACCACAGGCTTCTAAAAAGTGGCCCACAGAGTTAAAGTTTGCCTCTCAAATTGCAGGCAGCTCTGTGCGCACTGGAACTTTACTGTAACATATTCCCAGACTTTAAAGGAGGCAGGGAAAGAGCATAAAGTTGAGTAAAGTCAAAGTGAACTGCACGAATCCAAACTGAAGTTTTTCTCCTATTCCTCCATTTATCTTGAAAACTGCTTTAAAATAGTGCCTAACAGCTGTGTATTTCCAGATGAAAGATGTTAACTGGAGTAGCAAATAGTGAAACCACAGACACACACACACAAAACCACAGACACAAACACACACAATACTAAACACGCATTCAAAAGAGAAAGAAAAAAATCTTGCAACAATAAGGAATAAATAAAAATCAATGTAATTCAATGATAATATGTTATGCATTTACTATTTATAAGGCATTGAGAATCCAGACATAGAAAGATTTAACCACTGTCTTCCAAGTGTTTGCTTTGATTTATTCCTTACTAGGAAAGAATAAAGTAATATCCTTACTAGGAAAGAATATAGAGATATCTACAATACAATCTAAATACAATAAATGCTCCAAAAGGAGGAGAACCCATCCACCTTGACTGGGAGAGAAGCATATGGAACCAAAAATAGCTCCATGGAGAGGGTGGCATTTGAGTTGGGCTTTAAAAAGTGAAAGAAAGTGAAATCGCTCCATGGACTGTAGCCTACCACACTCCTGGGATTTTCCATGGGATTTTCCAGGCAAGAGTACTGGAGTGGGTTGCCATTTCCTCCTCCAGGGGCTCATGACCCAGGGATCGAACCCGGGGTTCCCACATTGTACGCAGATGCTTTATCATCTGAGCCACCAGGGAAGTCAGGCTTTGAGAGTTGGGCTTTAAGAACCTGGCAAAGCTGGATCTTGGAAAGATGGTCAAATATTCTGCTTGAAGAAATGAACATAAGCTATGAAGGTAGATATGGCAATAGACAGACATGAAGCATTTCTGGGACTTGAGCAATAATTTGGTTTGAGCTTAGGATGTTTGTGAGTTTGGTGAAAGAGAAAACAGGAAAAAAATAGATTGTGCATATCTTGGAAAGAATAGTTTACACTTAGTTTGAGAGTCCACTAGTAACTGATAGTTTCTGAGCCCTGAAATACTGTGATTAGAGATTATTTTCATGAAGAACAATACAATGGTAGGGCTTCCCAGGTGGCTCTAGTGGTAAAGAACCCACCTGCCAATGCAGGAGATATAAAGAGATGTGGGTTCGATCCCTGGATCAGGAAGATCCCCTGGAGGAGGGCACAGCAACCCACTCCAGTATTCTTGCCTGAAGAATCCCCTGGACAGAGGATGGTGGTCTACAGTCCATAGTATCACCAAGAATTGGACACAACTGAAGCGACTTAGCACGCAGGCAAAGATATGTACTCATTCATTTCTTCATTCAACAGACGTTAACTGAACACTTACCATATGCCAATCCCTGGGCCAATGTACCCCAGTTGGGAGGCAAAATTTATAGTATGTGAACCTTACATAAAAGAAACAAATAGATAAATGAAACAGGATCTATCAGGACTTGAGAATTTACTGAGGACAAATGAGGAAAGTGGAGAAATAAGATGGACTTCAAGTTCGGGGACCAAAGACAATGATGGGCATAGAGAGGGACAGAAGTAGAGAAGTCAGGAAGGGAGATGCTGAAGGG
Organism: Bison bison bison; assembly: GCF_000754665.1. Taxonomy (NCBI): domain Eukaryota; kingdom Metazoa; phylum Chordata; class Mammalia; order Artiodactyla; family Bovidae; genus Bison; species Bison bison. Next base: position 1,441,382 of record NW_011494799.1, on the reverse strand, counting down.
GCAGCTGGGCAGGTTCACAGGGGGACAAGAAACAAGGTTGCTACCGGTGTCAATACCTCCTTGAACTGAATTCTGGACTCCCCTGCAGAGAGTACAACCGGTAGCTGGAATGGTTTGGTGGCAAGCCAGCAGAGGAAAGAGAAAGGCCAGGAATTAGAGAATGCCCGTATCAAAAAAAAAAACAGAGCGTTAAGAAGACCAAGGGAAAACTAGCTTAAATGTAATGGATATTCCTTGAGACAGTAAGAATTGTATTTTTTTAGTTTTTAAACTATCTCTGATGAAAGTTTAAAAGTCTCAGAAATACCCATCTAAACAAGTTCAAAAATGTTACATACCCATCCAAGAGATGTAACTTCAATTATGTATGCAACTTCAGTTGATACAATACTGGGAATTGCCCAGAATTTATACAAGGCTTATTGTTGTCCAATTTTTTCTCCTAGAGGAGCTACCAAATTGTAGTAGCCTTTGTGGAGAAGTGCTGCATACTGATTGAAAACAGGAAAAGATGGATTATTTTTTCTATCTGTAGTTCAATCACTCACTGCTCAGAAGTTACAAGTATCACACACATTGTACATAAATCTTCCAGACTGTCTCTAGGTTTGTAAAGAAGCTGAGTTGACCGAGTTATTTCTCTCCCTAGTTCTTACTTTAACATCTTGCAATTACTAGGTTTTGAACCTTCCTGAAGCAGAAGTTTAAAAAATATAGTGTTGGATAGAAATCCATGGCCTTTGAGTCTTCCCCTCCTGGGAGACAGACATAGAGTTCCAGGCAGAATTAATTTTATTCAACGATGTTTGAAGTTGGCAGCGGAAGTGGTCTTTGGAATTTACCAAAACAGGCTGGGAGTTGAACAAGTCATAATCCAGGTGCCTCCCCTTCACCTCCACCAGCTACTTTTTCCCTGTCCCCTGCCGCCTTCCAGCTTATTTACTGAGTCAGTTAACAAAAGATAACCTCCCATTGTGCAACCATCAATAAATCAATCGTGTTAATACTATCTTGGAATGTCCCCTACTATTGACTTTCATATTGTTTACATTACACTCTTGAGAAAGCCAGGGCCCTTGAGTCGGCGTTAATGGATTCTGGAGGAGCCATTAATACATAGAGCTCTCTTGACAAAATATTTCGGTTTCTCTGAGGTTCACCTGCTTTCTGAACATTGGCAAGGGCCCTCTCCTCCCTGCCGGCACGATTCTGCCACACGGAGTCTGATGAACACTTAGGAAGGCAAACATTTCTGAGCAGTAATGGAACAGTCATTTAGGGCACACCTCCTTCTTTGTGATTTGAATAATCTATTTCCACCCACCCCAGCTCCCCACTGTCAACAACCCTCAACAATCTAGGGAATCAAATTAATCTTCAATTATGTGAAAGAATTTCAGGAACGAACACAGCTCAAGTTACCATGTAACTTGCTGTTGTGAAAAGATTCAGGCTGCATGCAAGCAGCCTGAATGCAGAGACTTTCATGATTTCCTTTTTCTCCCTCAACAATATAAGGGAAATCTTGCCAGCCCATGATCATCTCTACGTGGAGAATCTCAAAACTTTTGAAAGCTAGTTTAAAAAAAAAAAAAAAAGCTTCCTGTTCCCCAACTCTATAAAACTAGGTTAAATATAATAATTATAAAGGTGGATGTAATGTTTTAGTTTTGTTTGGAGGACTTCCTTTTTTATGACACCAGAAATACTTAGAGAACAGGTTTTCTCATCACAATGGGACTCTTCTTCCAAATGAAGGTACTTGGTAAAGGCAGGAGCTACGCAGAGATTTCAAAGGGGGCTGGGGGAGGGGGTGGGAAGCCACCAGTCCCGAAACTTCTAAAGGTTCAGATTTCAGCGCTGGCTGCAGACCTGGGCAAAGTTCACTGCTCCCTTTTCATGACATGCTACATACTTTGCAAGTTCCCACTTGCTTCTTAGAGAGGAAAAAATGTGGTCTCTGAGTTCAGGTTGCTAAGGACAGGCTGAGCCCATTTAACCATGCATTCCTTTTCTAAAAGATAGGTTGCTTGTTGTTGTTTTTTACGCTGTAAATACCAGAGAGTTTTGATCCTCCCCACTCTAAGCAAATACTTCTGCGACAACTTTGAAGCCCTTGTCCGCGGTGGGAAACTCAATGATTTCGTTCTGTCACTTTTGCTGCCTGAGTCAGAAGTCTTGAGAAAATGGAATCTTACTCTACTTTGCAGCACATCTTATCAGACACTTGTCATCATTTTTCTCTTGATAATGATAGGCATTTAAAATACCCATGATTGTCAGATAATTTTAAAATCTCATTGTTATAAGCCTTTCTTCTTCTTCTTCTTTTTTTTTACTTTCTTTTTATTTTTTCTTTTACTTTGACCTCAGGATATATATGTCTCCTTAAGGGTATTTTGAAGAGGGTGAAAGAAACAGGACTTTGAAAGGGAAAACAGACGTCTAATTGACTGGCCCTTGCTGACCCTCCGTGACCTGTACTGAATACCTTTAATGGACATGTGTGAACTCGGAGCCTCTACTGTGATAAACAAATTTTCGACCTTCAACTTGTGTTTGCAGCAGCATTATTTATTCTCTTCAAACAGGGACTTTTTAAATGAATAAGTCATTAGCATAGGAATTTTTAAATGAGTAAGGAAGACACTAGCATAAATCCCTTATGCAAGGGGGAGGTTAAGTCAGTTTTCCAATTCTGTAGATACAATTTAAACAAAAAAAAGAATTTGGGTCAATTATCAACTTAGTTCATGTCAGTGTATTATTTTCCATTATACTATAAAAAGCAGAATCCATTTGCATCCCACACAATAGTTACCAAGTCCTAAAAGCTCAGAAAGTCAGTCAGGAAGCAATAACCTCTACTCCTAAAATTAATAACTCTCATGACATTGCTTATGTGCAACCTTGGAACTTACTGCTCTGTAAACCATCTTAGGTCAAGGCGGAAAATAATGAGTCCATTCAAATCCTTGCATGCTTCCAAGAAATGCATTAGAGTACTGAAAGGTTTTATTAAGTGATGTGGAAGTAAGGCAGGTAGGGGAGATACCCCCATTCTTATTGTTCCTAAAAGGCCAGAAGCCTCACTCCACCCGGAACCCTACTTGCCCCCTTCTACCTCAACTTCTTGGAAATTGCTGTGGCCCACTGCCTTCCCTCTTTCCTGCTAGCTGGCATTGCTACTTCTCTGTTATTCTTCCTTCTCTTCCATGTTAGACGCCTCATCTAACATCAGTGAGGTCTGCTTTGATATTGCTCTGTGCCTCAACCAGCTCTTCTTTCCATAACCGTCTCTTCCTGTGCCATGATCCACTTAAATACTGTAGTTTCACTTTCTCATCATAAGACTTTTTGGAATTACAGGAAGGCTGAGATCATTGCCACTTTTTGAGATTCCAGTATATGGAACAACAAAGACACCCCCAAAATAAAGTTTAAAGAATAATTTCAGTTTTAATGTTTAGTAGTCATTCATGTTATCTGTGGGCTTCCCTGGTGGCTCAGTGGTAAAGAACCTGCCAGGCAAGGCAGAAGACACAAGTTCAATTCCTGGGTCACAAAGACCCCTGGAGAAGGAAATGGCCACCCACTCCAGTATCCTTGCTTGGGAAATCGCATGGACAGATGAGCCTGGCAGGCTATTTTAGTCCACGGGGTTGCAAAGAGTCAGACATGACTTAGCAACTAAACAACAACAACATGTTACCTGCAAATGTTCAAGAGAACAGAGAATATTATTCCAGTTATAAAGGCAAACAACATCCACACTCTTCACTTAGGGCACAAATGTGGGGCTCATGGCCTTCTGGCCCCGCTGTCCAGCTCCTGCCGTGACCTAAAACATTTGTGTATCAGATCCTGCTCGCTTGGCAAAGATGGTTATTGCTTAGTTACTCAGTTGTGTCCAACTCTTGTGACCCATGGACTGTAGCCTGTTAGGCTCCTCTGTCCACCCACGGGATTGTCCAGGCAAGAATACTGGAGTCAGTTACCGTTTCCTCCTTCAGGGGATGTTCCCAACTCAGGGATTGAACCCATGTCTCCTGCATTGCAGGCAGATTCTTTCTGCTGAGGTACCAGGAAACTCCACTGGCAAAGATTAATGTGGTGAAATTAAAAGAGCACTAGACTGGAAGCCGTAAGGACACCCTGAGTTTCCATCTTACCTGGACCTTGGTTTCCTCACCTGGAAAATGAAGATGTTGCCAGAAATGGTGCCCAAGTTCTCTTCTAGTGCTCTTTTGTGTCTTTACACTGTGCTCCGCAATCCAAGACATCATTTCTAGCCCACTAGTAGAGAATAAGGGAGAAGGCAATGGCACCCCACTCTAGTACTCTTGCCTGGAAAATCCCATGGACGGAGGAGCCTGGTAGGCTGCAGTCCATGGGGTCGCTAAGAGTCGGACACGACTGAGCGACTTCACTTTCACTTTTCACTTTCATGCATTGGAGGAGGAAATGGAAACCCACTCCAGTGTTCTTGCCTGGAGAATCCCAGGGACGGGGGAGCCTGGTGGGCTGCCATCTATGGGGTTGCACAGAGTCAGGCACGACTGAAGCGACTTAGCAGCAGCAGAGAATAAAATGAAGTAAGCAGACATCTCTAAAGATAAACAGGCTTGGAAACACAAATGTCAGAGACAACAGAACGGGACGAGAGTTGGACCTGACGGATGAGGAGGGGACGTGGACTTCTGCTTTCATGCCTCTCTGCTCTGCAGGCAGCAGCAGTCCCGAGGGGCTTGGGGCGCAGTCACAGAGCATCCCGTAACACCGAGATCCAGTCAGAAAACACTCTCACAGCCATCCTGCTGTTCAGCATCACCTGTTAGGTGACCACAGCTCACAGGAAGAATCACGTCCTTGCTTAGTGCTTTTGGTGTGACCCATTTCCCAAGGCAAAGCAAAGATCTTTCCTCTTCTCCCTTTCTCACACGGGGAACAAATTAAAGCAACCTGACTACCACTCAGCACCTACACAAGTTATCGTTAATAAAGTGTCCTTGGAGGTAGACCCCAGATCCAAGATCAAGAGAGATCAGGTAGAAAGAAAACACCCTTTTACCTTTATTAGTATAGGCTAGCTGACATTAATGATTAAAATATTGTGCTGTTTCTTCTCAGATTTCAACAGCAGTCGAATCTCACAGTTGAAGCCTCAGGCAATAAACTGAAGAGAGAACACTGATTGTTAGAACAGGAAAGCATCTAAGCATCTATTAGTTCAGTCTACCATGAAAAGTAGGAATCCCTTCAACGAAACTCACCCGCATGCCTGTGTAACTTCTCTGTGATAATAGCAATAACACAATGACAACTATAATGATAATAATGAAAGCACTTATTCCACACTTTCCATGTTGCCAGACACTGAGCACGTATATTGAACACTGACCGTAAATCAGCAATCCTCTTAGCACTAACTTATAGAATCCTTACAGTGCCTCTAATTTTACCCATCGAGTCAACAGAAAAGTGAAGGGGTTAAATAGATTACATGGAATCCCATAGCTAGCTAGGAGCTGAGGAAGTGAACTGAACAGACAAGCTCTGAGACCCAGCCCTTTAACCCTATGGTAGCAGCTGGGTCAGGCGAGGGGTTGGGGGGATCAGGGGAAGAACACAGTTTGTTTCAACACTACTCAGTAGAAAGATCTTTAGTTTTCTAGGTCAAATGTGCCTCCTTTTTTCATGTGGCCCACTAGCCCTATACAGAATAATTACTATTCTTTCTTCAATTTAACACTCTCTTTTATCAGGGGTTGGAAAACTATGATTTGATTTTTTATGGATCATGAGCTGAGAGTAGATTTCAAATTTTCAGGTGGTTAACAAAATCAGAAGAAGAGTAATATGTCATGACACTTGAAAATTATCTGAAATTCAAGTCTCCATGTCCATAAATTTTTATTGGAACATATCTATACTTTCTTCATTTTCATCTGTGGTTACTTTCACTCTACAGCAAGGTCAGAATTGAGCACTTAGGACAAAGACCATCTGGCCCAGCAAATCTAAAACATTTACTAGCTGATCCATTAGAGGAAACATTTGCTAACCCCTGCTTTAAATAGCTGAAGGTAGTTCTCATGTCCTTTCATAAATGTGTTCTTTTGATGGTAACTATCTCAAATCCTCCTCTCTCACCCAACCTCACATCATCCAGGAGACTCTTCTGTAGAGTTTCTTGGGCACCACATATTCCATCCCTCTTGAAAGAGTGTGTTGTGTGTGTTAAGTCATTTCAGTTGTGTCTGACTCTTTGTGACCCTGTGGACTGTAACCCACCAGGCTCCTCTGTCCAAGGGATTGTCCTGGCAAGAATACTGGAGTGGGTTGCCATTCCCTTCTCCAGGAGATCTTCCCGACCCAGGGATTAAACCAGGGTCTCCTGCATTGCAGGCTGAGTTTTCATCATCTAAGCTACCAGGAAGCTGGTAGTGCCCAGTGGTATATTCATACCATGGAATATTACTCAGTGATAAAACAAGAATAAACTAGCCAGACTCTAACAACACGGAAGAATCTCCAAAGCATTACGCTGAATGCAAAAGCCTTACCGAAACACTGTTATGGCATGATGGTATGTATATAAAATTCTAACACAGGCAGAACTCACCTGTGCTGAAAAGAACATCAGAGCGATAGCTGTCTATAGGAAAATGGAGGAGGAATTAGCCAGGATGAGAATTAAACTCTTTGAGATTTTGGAAATATTCCAAATCGTAACAATCATTGTGGTTATGTAGTTGTATACATTTCATGACACTGTATCCACTCCAAAAAAAAATCCTGTAAACAAATACTGAACTCTAATTGCTGATCTGGGTGGTGGAATGTGTAGGAGTGAAGAGTATCGATGCCTGCAACTTACTCTGAAATGAGTCCAAAAATCAACATTATTGGATAGAGGGATGGATGGATAGCAAGACAGAGGATGAAACAAGAAAATATGCTCACTGTGGACTCTAGATGTGAGTAGATGGGCATTTACTAGTTCTTCCAACTTCGATGGTCAAAATTTTTCATAGAAAATTTTATTCTTCAGAATAATTTTTTCATAATAAAATGGGAAGGAGGGGATAAAGTAATGCTTAGTATGAAACAAACTATTTAAAATGTTGCACAAAGTGACCCTGTTATTTCCCTGCACCTGGAAACCATTTTAGTGTTAACTTTTATTTTCCTTGAATATATCTGTTTGAATCATGAAGTGCCCCTTCTTAGACATACTTAAGAGAGATCTCAATTATATATAACCACTTGGTACTAGCGATAAGGATGTATTCAATGACAGAAGCTAACTTCACTGCAAGAGGCCGATAATTTCTGCACTGTATCAATTCTGAATCTGTAGTTTATTATTAAAAAATGCATAAAATGAAAGACATAGAAACATCCCAGTGAGATGTTTCCATCAAATTCATTTTCAGAAAACAGTATACATTCCACAAGTGAGTTTACACTCTTGCCTCGTGGAGCTGTAGAAAGAAGAGGAATGCGTTTGATCATGGCTGAATTCCTGGCCTCTTTAACCTCACCAGTAGGTTGTCATGTATTTCTCATACTACGATTGACTATCATTTGACAAACAATATGCTTGCCACTGTTACAAACATCAGATGAGCATGTGTGCATGCTAAAAATTTGAAAAAGTTCTCAAAAGATGCAGCCTAATCTCTGGATTAACTGTTTCTTTAAAGGGCCTCTGCAATGTATAATCTGCAGTCTGATTCTGTTGCTTTTATGCAATGCCAATATTAGTAGCAATAACACAATCATGCTTCAACTATTTGGAGGTCAATTAGCTGGAAAATTCTGCTGTTTCTGAATGGAAGCTAAGAACCAAGGAAGTAAGAAAGAAAAATCCCAAAGGCAGTTAGCCCGGCTGTGAGACCATCAGGGCGCCAAGCTCCTGTATTCACTCCTGGAAGAGTCTCTAAAGCCAACACTCAAAATCCTATGATCCTTCCACAGGGAAGATTCTAACAAGCCTGGATTCCCAGCTCACGCCTTAAGAGAGGTTGCCCAGAGGTGGGCATAGTGAAAGCGCAAGAATGGGAAGAATTATCAGCCAGCATCCAAAACTCAATATGCACTATAACTGGGGAGGATAAATTTATGGGCCAAAAGTGTCCAGCTTAATATCACCAATGAGGGGGACAGTTCCACAAGGTATTGAAGATAGTCCTTAAAAACAAGGAAAAGAGGAAGGGCTGCTATTAGGCATCCTCAGGAAATGCTGGTCTCATCGTTAACACCACAACGTTTCTGCTGTGACTCCAGGGACCACTCAAAAGAGCATCATTTTACTCACTCTTCCTTTTCCTATTCCCCCTTTTTTTTCCTTTTGTTTTGGCTGGAGATTATAAATGTTATTTTCTTTTCTCTTCCTAACGATGTCCATCAATCTGCCTGAATCTTCTGGTCTAGTCGTGGCTCTGAACTTATCCCACATGGTCCTTCACACAGATGTTTCCTCTCTGGCCCCCACGCTTCCATTCCCTTTGCACAGCAGTCTGTTGTATACAAATTCCAGGCAACACTTCTAGTTTCTGAGGACAACTTCCAGCTCATCCACACCATCACTCCCTTCTCACTTCCGACTTTCTTTTCCCACCTTTTTCCTCTCCATATGGCTTGCCAAGCAGTCTACACTCAGTCCCCACGTTGGAGCCCCACCTGCATTTCCTCTTCATCGCAGAGTTTTGCACTGTTTTTTTCTGCTTTCGCTCAAGTCGAACGAGTCAGCTGCATGCTCACGCTCAGTCACTCAGTTGTATCCGGCTCTTCCAGACCCCACGAACTGTAGCCTGCCAGTCTCCTCCGTCTGTGGAATTTTCCAGGCAAGAATACTAGAGTGGGTGCCATTTTCTCCTCCAGGGGATCTTCCCCACCCAGGGATGGAACCCTCATCACTTGTATCTCCTGCATTGGCAGAGGGATTTTTTTACCACTGCTCCCCCTGGGAGCTGGGACCCACCTAAACATCCCCACTGCTGTGTGAGTCAGCCCTCACCACTGGACTTCAACATGTATCTTTCCTGAGGGAGTCCACCAACCTGCACAGGGTCACGGGATATTGTTTTACACCCCTCCTCTGGTCACCCCCTGAGCATGAGGCTCTGGGTCACCTTGACAGACACCATCTGACGTCCAATTACTGTTAGATCTGTGTTCGTTCTTGACCTCTGCCTCTTGCTCACTCTTTTGCCCCATCATCTAATTTCTCTGAGCCCCAGCTTCCATCTATAAAAATGGCACTAACAATTGGGGTCAGATCTATCTTACAGGGTTGGGTAGAGCCGATGGGGTAGTGCTTGGGCAGTCTCTTCATCAGCTGTAGGATGTGAAGACTTTCTGTCTTCATTTTGAAAGCTTTTGTTCATACTGAAGTCCTGGGAGTAGACCTTCCTTCTCTTTTACATTCTTAATTTCTCCTTGTTCTAACAGAGATTAGCTCATTCTCCACATACCATCAGCAAACTCCCCAGATGAGAATAAGTTAATTTCCACTTCTGCTTTTTTATTAGAACGTGGACTTGTTAGTGGGGAGCCAGACAGGAAACTGGTTAAGTGCAGCCTCGAATTTGGGGGCAGAAAGCCTAGTTCCATCACTTTATTAGATGTAGACACTGGAGATGTCCACTCAGCCTTGACCTCCTCAGTTTTCTCACCTTTAAAATGGGGATAGGGGACTTCCCTGGCTGTCCAGTGGCTAAAACTTCACCTCCCAATGCAGAAAATGTGGGTTCAATCCCTGGTTGGGGTGCTAGGAACCCACATGCCTTGTGACCAAAAAACCAAAAATATGAAACAGAAGCAATAGTATCACAAACTATCAACTAAAAATAGTCCACATCAAAAAAAAGAAAACTTTTGGGGGAAAAGGGGAATAATAGGAAGCATCCATTGCAGAAAGTGGTTGTGATAATCACAGGACATCCTGGTGGCTCAGATGGTAAAGAATCTGCCTGCAGTCTGGGAGACCTGGGTTCAATCCCCGGGATGGGAAGATCCCCTGGAAAAGGAAATGGCAACCTAGTCCAGTATTCTTGCCTGGAGAATCCTATGGACAGAGGAGCCTGGAGGGCTACGGTCTATGGGGTCACAAAGAATCGGACATGACTGAGTGACTTGCACTTTCAAAGGTGTTGAATCACAGCACATGCAGTGCCTGGCATGAGGTAAGCTCTCAATGTTTGCCTCTCGCTTACCTGTGATTACCCGTTTTTCCTGCCCCTGCCTCCTTTTCCTTCTTAGTTTCCTCCATCCTCCTTTTCCTTCCATTCCCATCTCCCCCTGTCACCCCCTGGCAGCAGTTAACTGGTGCTCCCTGCACACCCAGTGAACTATCCGGGGAAAAGTTCAGACCTTGAAGTGTTCCAAGGTTCTGCTCCCCCTCTAGCTCTGGTCTCGGTGCCTCCCTCCTCCGCCAGATTCCTTTCTGGCGTCCTCCCTGTGTTTTCACTGCCTTCCTGATTAGAGCGTATGTCAGCGTGGCAGGATAATTTACTGATATATTAATTTGTGTTTTTGTCTCCGCGTTTGCCAGCTCTCTGCTCTAGAAAGGAAGCCAGGCCTTTCCGTGCCCCTGACTCAGGGGAGGTTTGTATTGAGGCCAAAGCTGAGACACCTGGCTTTTGTTTCCCCAAAGCCCCACGTTCTGGGAAGAGAGCATGCCAGCCAGGAGGAGGAGAGAGACTCGGGTCTTTGAGAGCAAAGAGACAGGGGAGGGCGGTGGATTTTGATGGATGGGGAGAGGATGAGGGCCAGAAGACCAGCTTCCAGAAAGCCTTGGCTCCCACCCACTTCGACCCCCAGGGATGTGCGTGCGTGGGTGCTCAGTCGCTTCAGTCGTGTCCAGCTCTTTGCAACCCCATGGGCTGTGGCCAGTCAGGCTCCTCCGTCCATGGGATTCTCCAGGCAAAAATACTGGAGTGGGTTGCCATGCCCTCCTCCAGGGGATCTTCCCAACCCAGGGATTGAACCCACGCTTCCTGCATTGCAGGCAGACTCTCTACCCACAGAGCCACCTGGGAAGTGCTCCCCTCCCCCTAGGGAAGTGACTGGACCACAGAGAAAATGGCTTTAAGGCATGTCTAAATAACCAGGTCCTAGACCTAGTCACTGGGCTCAGCTAACGTCCCACAACCCATCCCTGCACTGATGCCCCCATGGGCAGCAGACTCACAGAAGCAGAAAAGCTCATGCCCACCGGGACACAGTAACTGGAGGAGATGGGGATGGAGCAAAACAACAAATTACAGCATCTGTTGTCTGCTGACCACTCAGACTGTGCCAGGCGCTGTGCTAGGGCCTTCACAAGTGTAAGAGCAGCTGCTCCCCAAGACAACCCGATACTTCCCCACACAAAGGAAGAGGCACAGAGAAGTTAAGCAACTTCTTCCAGATCACACAGCCAGGGTGTGGTGAAGCCAGGAGACCAATTCAGGTAGAAATATTAAAAGAGGCCACTGATTTATTGTTGAATGTTAAGAAAGAAATGCTGCACGGGCCAAATAATGGCACACCTGAAACCGAGCCTGTCCAACCCTCTGAGTCCCGAAAGGCGGCCTGGGAGCAGACCTGCTTCTTTCCCATTGAATAGCCTCTCTCTAAACATCACCAGCTCTGTGACTCCTGCTGAGTTCGACAGCGATGATGGAAATACAGTCTTAATTCAGAAGCAGCAGAAGCGCCTATGCTCAGAGTGTGGAGTTAAGCACCGATGCCTGGAATTCCACTTCTTCCTCCTTTTATTCTGTTTCCTAACTTCTCTGTGATATGACTTGACCTTGCCAAGTCATCCGCTCATCTGTAAAATCAAGAGAGAGAAATCGCCTAGTTCGGTAGTTAGACTCATTGGATAGCTGTCCAATAATTAGAAATTATTGCTATCGTTACTGTTATCATTGTCATTATCCCAGTGGTCAGTCTTGTTCAGTCCAACTGCCTTGGCTGCTCTTCCTGAGGACCTCTGTATGTCACTCACTGCGCTGGGTGATGAGGAATCCTCAGCACCAGAGGTCTGGCTGAGAAGAGACACTTGAGGCATGTTTCAGTGCAATGTGGTAAGGGCTACAAATGGGATATTCCCAGTGTCTCCTGGGGCCCCAGGGCAGAGGCCCCATAGGAGATTGCAGGGTGGGAAAGAGGGCGGGTTTCCTACAGAAGTTAATGGCCCCAGTCATCACACACCTCTGCTTCACAGTGGGAAGTGATCTCGGAGCCCCCTCACACCCCCGTCCTGCCCCCAGGAGAGGTTCCTCAGCCTGAGTACACTCCTGACACTGCTCCAGCAGTTCATCTGAGCGTTTTGAGCAATGCATAACTTGCATCATTCTGGGCCGTGGACCAAGCCAGCAGAGGAGAAGCCAAGACAGCTCAGGGCTGCCGGCACATTCCGTAAACCCAAATTTCCAGAGCTGCCTTGAACAGGGTGTGTAAAGGAACGTTTTCCATGTGTCAATTAAGCCTACTGGCCACGTTACACAGAGAGGAAATGTAAATACGGGACTCTGATTGGCACTGTTCAGAGCCTTTGATTTCCATACCCGGAGATAGATCTGCAGGCGATGAAGAGTACTTGACTTCCAAACTCCAGAGTTTGGATGCCTGCTTTGCACATCACAAGGGAAAAAAGTACAGTACAGCCGTGAAGAGCAGTCTTGGGAAAATTCTCTGCTTGGTTCCCACAGTAAAAGGTACATTCAATGAGATCAAGAATCAACGCGGCTGTTCTGCTTACCTATAATTTCAAATTTCCCAATAGACGTCCCATTTTCGAATAAAATGATGTGGATTTTTTACCACATTTCCTCCTTAGAAGCACAGAACTGACATGAAATTGGGATACTAAACCTTGACTTTAAATTGCTTCTCATCTCATGCCACTGGAAACTTAGCATAAAACTCCGGACCCTGTGTTTCCTTGGAAAGTCTGTGTTCTGTTGCTGGCACCATGATTGAACCCACTCGTCTATTCCAAGACTCTAGAGTATCTCACTGAGTCAGAACACCCCATGTCTCACCCATATATCTATTTATTACCACACTCACTGGGAAAGACAAGCTGAGTTATCCTTTAACAGAGAAAACCTGAGCGGCATTTATGAGTATAAAGTACTGCATCACCGTCAACACAGAGCCAGGCTGAGAGGAAAGCCGTCACATGGTCCACGCCAATCCCCTCAGCGTGGCAGCCACTGAGCCAAAGGAGTGGCCCAAGGCTCTCGAAGGCTTATCTTCTCCCCAGCCCCCAGCCCTACCCTCACCGATTACAAATACAATCGCTTGTGACAGATTGCCCCCCCATCTTCCGCCTTGAATTCTATATGATAAATTCAACACGAAGTGACAGTCACAGCAAGTGTTCAGGGCCGTATCTAAAAACACTCATTTTACTGGAGTTAGGACTCAATGAATGAGAAAATGTGAATGTACACCTAGGGCATATCTCAACACTTTAATCTCTATGAATGCCATAATGGTTATTTATGGCCGAGATGATATTAACATTTTTAAATATTTCAATATGGAAGCACCGTGAGACTTTAAAATGGTATTATGTATAGATAATAATATTTCAATGGGTCTTTCCCTGTGCTGGTATATTGATGGACGAAAGGGGGGAAAAAATGGCTGTTTTTGTCATCTGGACAAAGACTACAGCAAGATGGTCCTATGCTTTATCTCTAAGAAATAGCTCTTCTTCATTTTTTTTTTTATTATTTGGGGGTGAAAATGTCTTGGGTTGCTATTGTCTGTTTAAATTAGGTAAATGCAATTAAGATGAGTCAAATATACACAGGCTCCAACGATGGGTAAAATTAAGGTCACCAGTTGCAGTCCTAACCCAGCTGCATTGCTTAATCTCGGCTTTAGCCATTACAACTGAGTCAAATGGTACTGTCTTGCTAGTTTGGGGGTTAATGTAGACTGACTGGCTAACTAGAAATAAATCCCTCAGGATTGCTCCAATGTACAAGTGCTTAACACTGACATTTTACAAACGGAAAATTGGGTTCCCCTCCCCAGAGCCGGTCCAAGCTTCCCCCTCCATCCAGGCACAGAAGACAAATAACTTTTTTTTCTGTTCGCATTTTTGTCTCCCTTTCAGGGAGCCTTGCCTTTGACATTTGTGTATATCTCTCGCTCATTCCAAAATTGAAAGTTCTCGGTCTTAATCCTCTTAAAACAATAGCGCTTGTCTTAGTTTCGTAGACATAAAGATTATATCTGTGTCACCTGATATTATTTTACTCTATGAAGGAACTGTTTCAGGCAGCCAGAAGATATGACGAAAACGTTGTGCATATGGGGGGAAAAAAGGTTGACATTTACAACCAGGAGAGAGGTACGGAATTGCAAAGGTCATCAATGAGTAAACACATATTAATGGTTAGCTGGATAACTGGTACATAAACAGGTCACATTAATAATTAACACAGGAAAAACTTAGCACTTTCAACCAAGTTCAGGAGAGTAGGTACCAAGGAAATTCCCCAGAAGTGGATGAGAACACCGTGCTGATTTCTGGTTTGCTGGAGAAGGAAAAATTACTGTTTCATTTTTACATTTCTCACCTACTCCGTTTTGAGATGGAAATAATAGGAAGTAAGTGGGATCATGGAAGAAAATCTTCTCAGTGACTAACTATTTGAAAAGTGATACTTGGCAGAACACAGCCTATATCTTTGTTTTCCTTTCCTAGCAGTGTGTAAAACTGCTCAAGAAATGTATTTTTCTACTAACCTATCAAGTCCAAAAGTATTAGCTCCCTCATTTTGTTATTTTGACCTTCTGTTATAGTGAAACTTGTGAGCTGAGAGGGTTAATTTTCACACGTGCTGATCGGCATTCACCCCCATTTTCTGTTGTTGTTTAAAGACTATTTTTTAGAGCAGTGATAGGTTCATAGCAAAGTTGAGAGGAGGGCATAGAGGCTTCCACATCTCTCCTGCACTGCGCACATGCAGAGCCTCGGCCATGGTCCATATCCTCCACTAGGGTGGGGCGTCTGCTGGAACTGATGGACCTACACTGACCCAGCATGATCAGGGCTCATTCTCGGTGCTGCACTTCCTCTAGGTTTGGGCAAATGTTTAATGATACGTGGGCTTCCCAGGTCGTGCTGGTGGTAAAGAATCCGCCTGCCAATGCAGAAGACGTAAGAGACGTGAGTTCAGTTCCTCAGTCAGGAAGATCCCCTGGAGGAGGGCATGTCAACCCACTCCAGTATTCTTGCCTGGACAATCCCATGGACAAAGAAGCCTGCCAGGCTACAGTCCATAGGGTCACACAAAGTCAGAAAACTGAAGTGACTTAGCACGCATGCGTAATGACATGTATCACTCATTATCGTAATGCGCAGAGTATTTTCATACCCTAAAATTCTCTGTGCTCCTCCTATTCATTCCTCCCCCACCCCCCAGCCCCTGGTAGCCACTGATGTTTTCCTTGTTTCTATAGTTTTGCCTTCTCCAGAATGTCATATAGTTAGAATCGTACAGTGAGAATATGCAGCCTTTTCAGATTGGCTTCTTTCACTTAGTAATATGTACTTAAGTTTCCTGTCTGTCTTTCTATGATTTGATAGCTCATTACTTTTTAGTGCTGAATGCTATTCCATTGTCTGGATGTACCACAGTTTATTTGTCCATTTACCTGCTTATGGACTTCCCTGGTGGCTCAGATGGTAAAGAATCTGCCTGCAGTGCAAGAGACCTGGGTTCAGTCCCTGGATCAGGAGGATCTCCTGGAGAAGGGAATGGCAACCCACTCCAGTATTCTTGCCTGGAGAATTCCATGGTCAGAAGAGCCAGGTGGGCTACAGTCCATGGGTTGCAAAGAGTCAGGCACACTTACCTGTTTAAGGACATACTCTAAAAAAAGCGACTAACACGCTTACCTGTTTAAGGATAACTTGATCACTTCCAAACTTGGGCAATCATGAACAAAACTGCTATAAAACATTCGTGAGCAGGTTTTTGTGTGGACATCAGTTTCCTCCCAATTTTTCAATTGGGAAGATTTAAAGTCAGATCTGTGGTTACAAAAGGCAAAAGCCCAGGGCACCAGGCAAGGAAACTTGATAAGCGAGGTCCCCTCCCACTCTCACCCCCAAACCCCCACCCCAGCCCACCCTCGGCCAGTGGGAAACAGAGTAATTGACCTGAGCCTTTCAGAAGCACCCGCTGTAAGCCCAGGGCATCACATTTTAGGATTTTTTTTTTTTTAAGAAGCCAGATTTTTTTGTAACACCTCTAAGTTCCTGGACTTTTAACTGTTGACAACTCATTGAAACTCAGCTCAAGCCAAACACTATGCATTTAACTGCAGGTCATGTCAGCCCAGTTTAATTGCTCATCTAAATTAAAAACAAATAAACAAGCAAAAATTCCTGAAAAGTTACTGAGGAAGGAGAGAGTCTGAGTGTATCTTTAAAGTTTGTTGTACACACTCTGTTTTAAATGCACAGTTCTCTATAGGAATATTCAGAAAAAGAAAAACCAGCAAAATAGGACAATCGATTCAGTAGAGAAGTGGACTATTCAGACCTAAAGCTTACTTTCAGAACCATGTGAATAAAAGTCAGACGAGATACGTTTTTATATGTGGCCTAATGGTTTACAGATGAGTGAGTAGCACCACTTTCAAATATAATGTGAGGAAACCAATTTTTAAATAAATGTGTAGTTTGACTATCAAGCCCACAGGAGATATTGTGACGTGCCCAACCTGAAAATCAAATTATTTAAGGTTGGTTATACTAATAACAGCCTCTAACCAACTGCTCAGGTGAACTACAAAGCCAGAGTAGCCACAGGCAATAAACTGGGACAGGCATGACGGGAAGCAGGAAAAAAATGAGGCACAACAGGGCTGGTTTACCAGTGAAATGCGGGGTTAATGCTGAGATCAGCTGCAGAGGGTGTGTGGGGTCTTGTTTCTGAGTGTGGTGTGGGAGGGCTGGGGGGTCTGGTCCCTCTGCCCTCCTCCAGGACCGCATCCCCACCCCGAGCTTTCTGCTCACCTTTGACAGCTGGCTTGGTTCTCATACTCTCTCATCTCTCCTGACTTCTCGGAACCTAAAGCCTTCTCCACATCACCCTTACTTTCGACCTGAGCAATTCCTTGTTTGTCCTGTAAAATTCAGCTAGGTTCAAGTGCCTCCTTTTACAGAGAGCCGCACCTAACGCCCATCCCAGTGGTCAGGGTGTCTCTGCTCTGCGCCCTCAAGCCCCTCTGCCAGCCCCTGGCTCAGCCCCACCTCAGGACTGCAGTTCTGGGGGCCTCGGGTGCACACAGCTCTGTCCCCACAGGACCTTGAACTCCTTGTTGAAAGCAGAGGCTGGTGCTTTCTGGCCTGTGGGCCTCCCTCACCTTGCTTGGTGATGATGCACTTGGCCAACAGCACATTAATGTTGAGCACATGTCCAAATGAATAAAGTAAATGGGCCTCTTGGCAGAAACACTTAGAAAAAGGAGAATCTGACAAGTAAAATCCAAGTGAATGGATCTATCGTGGCTTTTTCAGGTGTAAACCTTTCATATGTTCACTGCAATGACATTTGTGATAGCGAGTCTCATTTTAAAAAATCTTAGGAATCTTACTAAACACAGTGACAGTTCAGCTCTGCAGATTCCTCATCTGTAAAGTGGAGGTGATAACACGGCCCAGCTAGGCTCAGGGCATGGTTGGAAAGACTCCCTTATATAACGTATGTAAGCATATATGAAAAGCAAGTGAAAGTGAAAATGTACTCGCTCAGTCATGTCCAACTCTTTGCAGGCCTATAGACTGTAACGCACCAGGCTCCACTGTCCATGGAATTCTCCAGGCAAGAATACTGGTGTGGGTAGCCATTCCCTTCTCCAGGGATCTTCCCAACCCAGGATCAAACCCGGGTCTTCCCTACAGATGATAAAGCCCCAGATGCAATGTGGACTGAGGACTCACCCCTCCTCTGCCCATCTCTGTCTGACTCCATTAAAATTCTCTGCCTCCTCACCCAGTTTATCTCTGAACAAAGACTCTGCCTCTAATCTCAGGCCTCCCAGACCTGGTAGGACACCCAGAACTTAGCAAGTGCTCACTAAATGTTAATAATATAATGATATACACAATAAGTATCATGGTACAAAATTCACTCCCGTGGTACCAGACACCACTAACCAGGACAGAACATGAAAGAATAAAAGAGAAATAGAAATTATCAAGAGGCTACCATTTACTGGGCACTCTATATATCTGATACTTACCAGTTGTAACTATAGAATAGATTGTTGTTCTTGTTCAGTCACTAAGATCAATATAAAAAAAATTGTACACTAGTAATGAAAACTTGGAAATAAAATTAAGAAAATAATTTCATTTTTTCTTGTTTAATTCTGCTTTCTTTCCATTTTATTGAGGTATAATTGACACATAACACTATATATATTTAAAGTGCACAGCATAATATTTGACTTACATCCATCATGAAATGATTACCATAGTAAGTTTAGTTAATGTCCATCATCTAATGTTGTTGTTTAGTCGCCAAGTCTTGTCCAACCCCATGAACTATAGCCCTCCAGACCCCTCTGCCCATGGGATTCTTCAGGCAAGAATACTGGAGTGGGTGGCCATTCCCTTCTCCAGTGGATCTTCCTGACCTAGGAATTGAATTCAAGTTTCTTGCATTCCCAGCCCATGCAGCCACAGCATCCCCTTTTGGGCTTCCCTCATAGCACAGTTGGTAAAGAATCTGCCTGCAATGTGGGAGACCTGGGTTCGATCCCTGGGTCAGGAAGATCCCCTGGAGAGGGAAATGGCAACCCACTCCAGTATTCTTGCCTGGAGAATCCCATGGACAGAGGAACCTGGCGGGCTACAGTTCATGTGGTCGCAAGAGTTGGACACGACTTAGCAAATAAACCACCACCACTCTTGCATTGGCAGGCAGATTCTTGACCACTGAGCTGCCTGGGAAGCCCATGTGGAATAGATAACATTGGCCTTATTTTCACATGGAAGGAATCTGCCTCTCAGTGAGTTGATTATCACACCAAAGGACACAAAGCTACTAAGAAGGCTTGAACCCATACACCACATTGCTTCCTTTGATGAAGTTTTTGTACCCTAGGAGTTAATAGTTTCCAGCACATCTGATAGCACAGAACCAATGACTCCTAGTGGTAAACAAAAACTCAGGGTGCATTTAGTCCAAGCCCCAGATAACACAAAACAGAGGTTCAAAGCAGGGACATAGCCAAGGCTACTGAGACAGAAAAAAAAAAAAAAGGCTGCAAAAAAGGCCAGTGTGTTTCACATTCACATGTTACATCTTATTTATGTACTATTCTGATTAAATTTATAAGTGTATTTTATAGCTTATAAAAGCTTTTAAATCAGTCTACTTTGTTTGATCTTGATGTACCTTTATAAAAATGACATATAGCTTCCATTCACATAGAATTAAATCATACATAGCTACAAAAAGTTGTTTTTTCCTCACAAAATACCGGTGACCTCTCTCTTGGAAAATAGACCAAGACTGTCGACTGAAGCCCCAGCAGAGAAAGCATAACTCAGAGAAAGACCTCCTAAACCATCATTAAAGTAATAATTAAATACCAGAAAAGGGCAAAGGCATTTGCTCCCTTAAAAATCGAAAGAAATAATAAAAATAAAATAAACCTTCTGTGAAAATCACCTCCGTCATCTTTAAAAGCCTTCCCAAATTCCAAATGGCTCTGTTATTAGCGATTCTTGATGCATGAGGTAGTCGTTTAAGAATAAATCTTTAAGTAATTCAAAACAAGGACTCTTCAGTAAATAGTTGAAATTAAGGGGGGAGTTAGAGTCATCTGGTTTCCATTAGGATGATAAAATAGTTCACTTGAAACCTTTTACAAGATGCTTTGTTACTGGGAGGTGTCCAGCCATCTCACTCCATCACTAGCCATCTGACACAACATAAAAGGCTTCAAAAGCCATGTTAGGCCTCTTAATCAAAAACTAATTGTAATAGATATTGGGGAGTGTTAACACGGTGACCGCTGGGTTGTAGCTGTGGTCTGGAAGCGGCAGTGAACATTAAACACAACCCCGAGTTGATAGGGCTTATCTCAATTTCAGAGCTAAGTGCTAAGTACTACAGGCCAGGATGTCCTCGCTATTGCTTTGTACCGCTTTTGGAGTTAATTGCCCCACAGGCTTCATCTTCTTAATGAAATTTATAGCATTGTCAGAGACGTTGGGAGATACGGCTGCAGTTTAGGAGACTTTACAGAAAACAGAGACATAAACAGAGGGGAAAAGAAAATACATACTTGGATCCTAATGCGTCTGCAACCTTCCCTGAGTGGTGTGGGACTCCCCAGGCCCCGGGGAGGCATTGCGGCACCTTAACCCTTTCAGGCCTGTAATGGAATATTCATGGAGTACAGGCTAATGGAAAGTTCATAATGCATGTCATAGGGCCCATGGTAGGCATTCGATAAATACTTAATGATCAGCTTTACAGGATTAGAACTGCTGGCAAGCGATGAATGGGACTCATGGGCTGTGCAGCCCTGTGTCTCAGGTGTGGCTGCTGCTCAGGAAAAATTTTCTGGGTGATGGATGAATGAATAACTGATCTCACTGGAGAATATTTCTCCATCATTAGCTGGACGCTTTCAGGTTTGAGCCCCCCGACCATCCACTTGACAGTCCTAGTGTTTCATTAATGACTGATTCGGGCCTGGAACTGGCGCTTTGGGGCTCCCATCCCAAACTTGTTGACTTCAGATGGACTGGAGAGATGGTCTGTGAACGCCCTGTGTTCTGAAGCTAGCTACGGAAGATTTGGGAAGTTAGAGATTAAATGCAATTCTGGATCCTGGATTGGAGCCTGGGACAGAAATTGAAAGAGCATTCAAAGAAAAACTGGTGAAATCTGACGGTCTTGACTTCCGTTAATATTATTGTACTTAATTGTAGTTAATTTCTTAGGATCATAGGTTAGCATTATGGCAAACTGGAAGTTGTACAGGAATTCTCTGCACTATCTTTGAATTCTTCTATTACTCTCAGATCATTTCACAATAAAAAAGTTTTTGACAATAAAAACAACTCCACATTATCAAGACACAAAATAAATTATGTAGTAAAAAATGCATAGAATGAAATGAGAAGTTATATTCTCTTTCTCTGCTAGTAAATGATTTTTCTAACTCGTCCTTACCCTCTCTGCTCAGTTTTTCCCGGCCTTCCTTTGCTTCTCACAAAATTCTACCTGAATCTCTGGCTTCAGTTGTTTTTACATTCATTATTTATGCACATGACAAATGCTTCCACCCCACATTGAACTCACAGAGGAAGATGGTGTTTTGTTTATCCTCGTACCTTTGGAGTTGTTCATTTGAAACCATGTGAGCATAAATTCACAGAAAGAAAAGCAATCTTTAACAAGAATTACCATGATCCCAAAGACATTGTTATAGAAATTGGAAGGTTGATTTGACTGCTTTGAAAGTGTCCAAAATAACAATAGCCATGAAATTAAAAGACGCTTGCTCCTTGGAAGAAAAGCTGTGATGAACATAGACAGCATGTTAAAAAGCAGAGACATCACTTTGCTAACAAATGTCCATCTAGTCAAAGCTATGGTTTTTCCAGTAGTCATGTATGGATGTGAGAGTTGGACCATAAAGAAGGCTGAGCACTAAAGAATTGATGCTTTCAAACCGTGGTGCTGGCAAAGATTCTTAGAGTCCCTTGGACAGCAGGGAAATCAAACCAGTCAATCCTAAAGGAAATCAGCCCTGAATATTCATTGGAAGGACTGGCGCTAAAGCTGTAGCTCCAATACTGTGGGCACCTGATGTGAAGAACCAACTCATTGGAATAGACCCTGATGCTGGGAAAGATTGAGGGCAGCAGGAGAAGAGGGTGACAGATGGTTGAATGGCATCACCAGCTCAACAGACATGAGTCTGAGCAAACTCTGGGAGATAGTAAAGGACAGGGAGGCCTGGTGTGCTGCAGTCCATGGGGTTCACAAAGATCAGACACGACTAAGTGACTGAACAACAACAAAATACATGGCAAATCCATCTCATCAGAGTGATTCAAAAGGTTCTCCTCCTCAAGACGGTCCAGCCACCGAGTTTCCTTTCATCTTGCTCTATGGCACGCCCTAAGGGTTTGCTCTTGACAACCTGTACAAAAATGGCTTAATATCCTCAAGTCCAGGCTTTAGCCTGCCTGAAGTGTGAATGGAGAGGTAGAGGGCCAGCAATTTCCCTCTAAAAAGCACAAAGAGCAATTTCACAAAACATTTTATTCTTACACTCTAGGCCAGAATTTAGTCAAATGATTAAAACTTCTAGCTGCAAAATCAGCTGGGAAATACAATTCAGCTAAACAGCCTGATAATCACCTAAAACAGGAGAAAGTTGGATATCAGAGGATACTTCTGAATTCTGGCCACACTTATTTTATCTTATAGAAATTTGTCCATTAAAATGTTTATTTTTCCCTATGGAAGTTTAACTTACAAAGTATTTTCTATGACAAAACTATTGAAATAAAATTTACATACAATGCAATGTAGCCTTTTTATTTAAGTGCATAGTTCAGTGGCTTTCAGTATCAATATTTTTGCAGAGTTGAGCAACCATCAACACTATCAGAACATTTTCATCATTCCAAAAAGAAACCCTGCACACATTAAGTCATTCCCTGTTTGCCCCTCTCCCAATTCCTGTTGAACACTAATCTAATTTCTATCTCTATGTTTTGCCTGTTTTGAGTATTTTACATAGATGGAATCATACAATATGTGGCCTTTTGTGTCTGGCTTCTTACATTTAGTATAATATTTTTAAGGCTTATGTCTGTTGTAGCCACCACATGTATTAATAATTCATATTATTTTTTATGACCAAATAGTAGCCATTGTATCAATATATCACATTTTGTTTATCCAATCATCACTTGATGAATATTCGAGTTACATTCACTCTGAAGCCATTATGAATAATGCTGTTCAGAACTTTCCTGAAGAAGTTTTGTGTGAACATACATTTTCACGTATGTTTTAGTTCTCCTGGGAATATTCCTAAGTGTGGAACTGCAGGGTCATATGGTAACTCTGTGTGTAACATTTTAAGAAAGTGCCAAACTGTTTTCTAAAGTAGCTGCACCATTCTACACTCTTACAACAATGCATAAGGGTTCTAACTTATCTACATCCTCATCAACACCTTTGTTGTCTTTTTCATTTTAGCCAGACTAGTGGGTGTGAAGTGGATTCTCACTGTGGTTTTGCTTTGCATTTCCCTAAGGAGTAAGAGTGGTGAGCATCTTTTCATGTGCCTATTGGCCCTTTGTATATTTCCTTTAGAGAACTATGCAAATTCCTTGTCCAGTTTTAATTGAATTATTTCTTTTTTTTATTGTTCAGTTATAAGACTACTTGGTGTATCATGGATGTAAGTTTCATATGAGATACATGATTTAAAAATATTTTCTCCTATTCTGTGGGTTGTGTTTTCATTTTCTCGATGGTGTTTTTGGAAGCATAAGATTTTTATACAATTTTAATAGAGCCTAATTTACCTATTTTTGCTTTTGCTGCTTGATCTAAATGTCTATCCTTAGCCAGAACCACACTGTCTTGATTATTATGTCTTATGTTATTAGTATCAGATTGAAAAATGTGAATTCTCCAACTTTGTTGTTTTTCAAGATTGTCTATACTGAGCCACTTTCATTTCCATCTAACTTTTAGGATCAGTTTGTCAATGTAAAGCAAAAAGGCAGGTGAGACATTTAGTGGGATTGCCTTAAATCTGCAGGTGATTTGAGGAATTGTTGCCATTTGAATGATATTTTCTTCAATCCATGAACATGAAACATCTTTCCGTTTATTTCGGTCTTCTTCAATTTCTCTCACTGATGTTTGGTAGTTTTAGTTTCTAAGTATCACTCTTGTCCTAGTCACAGAAATCATTAAAAAAAAAAAAAAAAGAAAGAAAGGATTCCAGTTTGGAAAGGAAGAACTAAAGCTGTCAGTGTTTGCAGATCATGTGATACTATACACAGAAAATCCTAAAGACACCACCAAAAAACTGTTAGAACTAATAGTGAATTCAGTAAAGTTTCAGGATACAAAATTAACATATAAAATATCGTGTTTTTATACACTAACAACAAACTTTCGGAAAGGAAGTTAAGAAAACAGTCCCATCTACAACTGCATCAAAAAGAATAAAATCCTTGGAATAAATCTCAAAAGAAGGTGGAACAAAGCTCACCTGTATTCGGAAAACTATAAGACACTGATGAAAGAAACTGAAGACAACTCACGCATTGGAAATATATACCATGCTCAGGAATTGGGAGAATTAATATTGTTGAAATGACCATAGTACAAGGCAAACTACAGATTCAATGTAACCCCTATCAAAATACCAGTGGCATTTTTTACAGAACTAGAACAAATAATGATAAAATCTACATAGAAATATAGAAGATCCCAGATAGCCAAAACAGCCTTGAGATAGAGGAACAAATCTGGAGGTATCACATTCTTTGATTTCAAACTATACTCCAAAAAGCTATTGTTATCAAAACAGTATGATACAGCAAAAGAAACAATAAACAAAATGAAAAAACAACCCAAAGATTCTGAGAAAATGTTTGCAAATAATGTGACCAGTAAGGAATTAGTCTCCAAAATTTGCAAACAACTTATGATGCTTAACAACATTAAAAGAAAACACCCACTCAAAAAATTGGTGGAAGATATAAATAGACATTTCTCCAAAGAAGACATACAGATGGCCAATAAGCACACAAAGAGATGTTCAACATCGCTGATTATTAGAGAAATGCAAATGAAAACTACAATGGGATATCACCTCACCCCAGCCGGAATGGCTATCATGAAAAAATTCACAAATAAGTGCTGGAGAGGGTGTGGAGAGAAGGGAACCCTCCTACACTGTTGGTGGGAATGTAAATTGGTATAGCCACTATGGAGAACAGTGTGGAGGTTCCTTATAAAAACTTAAAATAGAGCTACCATATGAGTCTGCAATCTCACTCCTGGGCATATATCTGGAGAAAAACATGATCTGAGAGGATATATGCACCCCAGTGTTCATTGCAGCATTGTTTACAATAGCCGAAACATGAAAGCAACCTAAATGTCCATTGACAGAGGAATGGATAAAGATGTGGTACATATACACAAGGGAATGTTACCCAGCCATTAGAAAGAATGAAGTAATACCATGGAGCAATATGAATGGACCTAGAGAATGTTATACTGACTGAAGTAAGTTAGATAGAGAAGGATAAACATGGTATGAATTCCTTATATGTGGAATCTAAAAAGAAATGATGCAAGTGAACTTCCAAAACAGAAAGAGACTCACAGACTTATAAAATGAACTTACAGTTGGGATGGTCATGTACACACTGCTCTATTTAAAATGAATAACCAACAAGGACCTGTTGTATAGCACGTGGAACTCGGCTCAATGTTATGTGGCAGTCTGGATGGAAGAGGGCATATATTTGTATGACTGAGTCCCTTTTCTGTTCACCTGAAGCTATCACAACATTGTTAATTGGCTATACCCCAATACAAAATTAAAAGTTCAAAAGAAAAAAAATTAAAACAGTAAGATACCAGCTAAAAAGACAAATGCCAGACATATAGATCAATGGAATAGAGAATCCAGAAATGAACCCACACTTATAAGGTCAATTAATTTGACACAAGAATATACAATGAGGAAAAGACAGCCTCTTGAATAAATGGTATTGGGAAAACTGAATAGTTACATGCAAAAAATTAAACTGGACTGCTTTCTCAACTATTTACAAAAATAAACTCAAAATGGATTCAAGATTTAAATGTAAGACCTAAAACCACAAAACTCCCAGAAGGAAAACTCTTTGATGTTGGTCTTAGCAATATGGTTTTGGATATGTCTCCTTAGGCAATGGAAACAAAAACAAAAGTTAACACATGGGACTATATCAAATTAAAAAGCTTTGGCACAGCAAAGGAAATTGTCAACAAAAGGAAAAGGCCGACAACTGAATGGGAGAAAATATTTGCAAACAATATATCTGATAAGGGGTTAATATCCGAAATATACAAAGAACACATACAACTCAACATCAAACAACTGAAAAATGGGCAGAGGACAAGAATAGGCATTTTTCCAAATAAGACACACAAATGTCAACAGACACATGAAAATCAATGCTCAACATCACTAATCATCAGGAAATGCAAATCAAACCTACAATACGGTATCACCTCACACCTGTCAGAATGGCTATTATCAAAAAGACAACTAGCAATTGCCAGCCAAGATTTGGAGAAATGTAACCCTCCTGCGCTGTTGGTGAGAATGGGAACTGATGCAGCCACTATGGAGAACATTAAGGAGGTTCCTCAAAATAATAAAAATAGGAAGAAATGAAACAAAAACAAATATTTAAAATAAGAAAAATTTTAAAATAGAATTACCGTACATTCCAACAATTTCATTGCTGGCTATTTTTCCAAAGGGGGGAAAAAAACATAATTCAAAAAGATATATGCACCTCTGTGTTTCTTGCAGCATTATTCGCAATAGCCAAGATACGGAAGCAACCTAAGTGCCCGATGAAACAAAGAATATGCATATTAGACAATGAAATATTACTCTGCCATTAAAAAGAATTAAAATTTGCCATTTGCAACAATCTGAATAAACCTAGAGGGTATTATGCTAAGTGAAATATGTCAGACTGGGAAAGACAAATATCACATGATTCCACTTACACGTTGAAGCTAATAAAAAGCAAAACGAAGGGACATAACAAAGCAGAAACAGACTCGTAGATACAGAAAACAAATTAGTGGTTGCCAGAGGGGAGGAGTATGGGGGATGAGTGAAAGAGATGAGGGGGATTCAGAGGGACAAACTTCTAGTCCCAAAATAAATGAGTCCTGGGGATGAAAACTGCACATAAGAGGTACACTCAGTTATAATGTGTCTTTGTATGGAGACAGATGGCATAACAACCTAACTTATCATGGTGATTATTTTATAAAGTGCAGAAATTACAAATCACTATGTGGAGCACTGGGAACTAACATAATTCTGTAGGTCAGTTTTACTTCAAAAATCGAACTCACAGAAAAAGAGATCAGATTTGTAGTTATCAGAGGTGGGACTAGGGGAAGAGGGAATTGGGTGAAGGTGGTCAAAAAGCACAATTTCCAGTTAGAAGATAAATAATAATGGGGATGCTATGGTTAATATAGTTGACACTGATGTATGTTACAAGTGAGAGTTAAAAGAGTAAATCCTAAAAGTTATCCCAAGGGGGAAAAAAAATTAGTTTTTGTTTCTTTTTCTTTTATCTTGTATCTATATTAGATGATGGGCTTCCCTGGGGGCTCAGATGGTAAAGAATCCACCTGCAATTCAGGAGACCTAGGTTCAATCGCTGGATCTGGAAGATCCCCCGGGGAAGGCAATGGTAACCTTCTCCAGTATTCTTGCCAGGGAAATCCCAAGTCTATGGGGTTGCAAAAGTCAGACATTACTTAGTAACTAAAAACAACATTAGGTGATGGATGTTAGCTAAACTTATTATGTTAATCATTTCATGATGTATGTAAGTCAAATGCTATGCACTTTGAACTTACATAGTGTTATATGTCAAGTATACCTCAATAAAATGGAAAGAAAAAAAAGAATTAAACAAAAAAAATGAAATTATTGTCTTAATTTTATTTCCAGGTTTTCATTACTAATGAACAATTGATTTTTTTGTATTGATCTTGTATTCTGCAACATTGCTAAACTCACCTATTAGCTCTAACAATTTTTTAGTGAACTTCTTAAGATTTTTCTACAAATAAGATTAGTCATCTTCAAATAGTTTTATTTTTTTCTTTTTAGTCTAGATAGATGTCCTTTATTTCCTTTTCTTGTCCAATTGCCCTGGCTAGAATAGCCAGTATAATATAGAATTAAAGTGGAAAGAGCAGACATTCTGGTCTTTATCCTGATTTTGTTTCTGATCTTGATTTTTCACCACTAAGTAGGCCTGTATCTATATATCTTTCATGGGCAATCTGCACAGTTTAGGAAAACTCTCTTCTACTCCTAGTTTGTTCAGGGTTTTTTATCATGAATGAATGTTGAATACTGTCAAATGCTTTTTCTACTTCTATTAAGAAGAGTATGTGGTATCTGTTTTTTATTCCATTAATACATTGTATCAAATAGACTGAATTTCATATGCTAAGCTAATCTTGTTAAAGTTTCATATGCTAAATTAATCATGGTAAATGATCCATTTTCTGTGATGCTGGACTTGGTTTGTTAGTATTTTGTTGAGGATATTTACAGCTATGCTATGAAAGGATAATAATCTGTAGCTCTTTTCTTGTGATGTCATTTCTGGTTTTGATATCAGGGTAATACTGGTCTCATTGTGTATTTTTTTTTTTTTAATATTTGAAAGACATAATAAGTGAAGCCATCTAGGTTTTGGCTTTTCACTCTGGGAATTGTTTTGAGTTCTAATTCAATCTCTACTTTTTATAGGTCTATTCACTTATTCTATTTCTTCTCAAATCAGTTGTTTGTGTGTTTCTAGTCATTTATTCATTTCATCCAGGTTATATAATTTGTTAGCAACAACTGGTTATAGTTTTCCCTTACAATCCTTTTTCATGTTAGTAAGGTAAGTAAAGATGCTTCTCTTTTGTTCCTAATTTTTAGTAATTTTAGTCTTCTCTCTTTTTTCTTTTTGGCTGCTCCCAATTGTGGCTCAGCTGGTAAAGAATCAGCCTGTAATGCGGGAGACCTGGGTTCAATCCCTGGGTTGGGAAGATCCCCTGGAGAAGGGAAAGGCTACCCACTCCAGTATTCTGGCCAGGAGAATTCCATGGAACATATAGTCCATGGGGTCGCAAAAAGTTGGACACAACAGAGCGACTTTCACTAATGGCTTGCAGGATCTTAGTTCCCCGACCAGGAATCGAACCTAAGCCCCCTGCATGGAGAGTATGGAGTCCTAACCACTGAACTGCCAGTGAATTCACAAGATCTGTCAATTTTGTTGATCTTTCCAAATAACCAAATAAGTTTCTCTATCGTTTTCTAGCCTCTAACTCCATTTATTGCAGTTCTATTCTTTATTATTCCCTTGTGTGTGTTGGGTTTAATACGCTCTTCTTTTTCTAGTTTCTTAAGGTAGCAGTTTTGGCTACTGATTTGAGATCTTTCTTCCTTTTAATATATTAATAGGTGCTTAGCAGCATAGGTGGCTCAATGGTAAAGAATCTGTCTGAAATGCAGAAGATGCAGGAGAAGCAGTTTCAATCTCTGGGTAGAGAAGACCCCCCTGGAGTAGGAAATGGCAACCCACTCCAGTATTCTTGCCTAGAAAATTCCACGGACAGAGGAGTGTCTTGGACTACAGTCCATGGGGTGGCAGAGAGTCGGACACAACTGAGTGACTGAACACTAGCAGCATAAATTTTCCTACAAGCGTTGCTTTAGCTGCATCCCTTAAGTTTTGTACGTTTTGTTTTCCTTTCCATTAATCTCCAAGTATTTAGTAATTTGTCTTTGTGATTTATTCTTTGGTCCATTGGTTATTTAGATGTAGTTTTATTTCCATATATTGGTAACTTTTCTAAAAATCCTTGTTATGATCTCTAATTTCATTCCATGTTAGTCAAAGAATGTACTTGTAGACTTTGTGTGATTTCAGTCCTTTTAAACTTATTATGTTTAATAATAAGGGAGCCACCAGGCTTCCCTGGTGGCTCAGACAGTAAAGAATCTGCCTGTAATGTGGGAGACCTGGATTTGACCCCTGGGCTAGGAAGATCCCCTGGAGAAGGCAACGACTCCAATATTCTTGCCTGGAGAATCCCATGGACAGACGAGCCTGGCATAGTACAGTCCATGGGGTTGCAAAGAGTTGAACACAGTTTATCAACTAACACTTTGAACTCTGAACTTTTGAAGCTTAGTATGGTCTTTCCTGAAGAATGTCCCACAGAAACTTGCATTCTGTATTTGTTGGGCAGAGTTCTATAGATGTCTGTCAAGTTCTGTGGGTTTACACTACTGTTTGAGTTTTCTGGTTTCTTTTTAATTTTCTGTTTAGTCGTTCTATTCATTTTTGGAAGTGGGCTATTGAAGTCTCCAACTATTACTGTGGAATTCTCTATTTCTCACTTCAATTACGTCAGATTTTGTTTAATACATTTCGGTACTCTGGGGTGCATATATGTTTATCATTAAGTCTTCCTGATGGGCTGATTCTTTTATTATTATAAAATGTCATTCTTTACAGCAGCAACTTGTCTTAAAGCCTATTTAATATGACTTAGTATAGCTACTCCAGTGCTCTTTTGGTTACTATTTGATTAGTATAGGTTTTCCTTTTTTTTTTTTACTTTCAATCTATTTGTACCTTTGATTTAAAGTGTTTATCTTATAGACAGCATATAGTCACATCATGTTTTTATCTATTTTTTCCAATCTCTGCCTTTGATTGAAGTGGCTAGTCCATCTACATTAGGTGATTACTGATAGGATAGGATTTATATCTGCCATTTTGCTATTTATTCTCTATATAGCTTATGTCTTTTTTGTTTTACTATTCATCCATAACTGCCTTATTTTGCATTAACTAGATATTTCAATAGTATACTATTTTAATATCCGTGCTATTAGTTTTTATTTTCTTAGTAGTTGCCCTGGGTATTATAATAAACATCCTAATTTACAATAATATAGTTTGGATGAATACCAACCTAATTTCCATACTAATACCAAAACTTTGCACCAGTATAGCTCCATTTTTTCCCTTTTTTGTGTGTGTGCAATTATTGTCACTAGCTTTAAACATTGTAAGCACATCAACAAAGTTCTTGCTTTATATAGTTGACTTTTAAATACAATAAGACATGAAAAGTTTTAAAAGCCAAAACACTTTACACCCATCTATATTTGTCTATGGAAGAACTTTGTAGGTGCTCATATATTTGTGAGTTATTGACTAGCATCATTTTAATTCTTCAGCCTGAAAAGTCCTCTTTAGTGTTTCTTGTAGATCAGGTGTGCTAGCCACAATCTCCAGTTTTATCTGGGATTAATTTCATGATGTAGCTAAAAGTGGATCTAAGTTTATACTACTTGGAGTTTTTTGAGATTCTTGAATATGCAGATTAATTTTTTCATCAAATTTGGAAGATATCAGCAATTATTCCCTCAAATATTTTTCAACCCTTTTCCCTCACCTTTTCCTCTGCAACTCTCATTATGCATATACATTGGATAATGTTCCATAGATTTCTGAGGCACCGTTTATTTTTACCCATTTTTTTTTCCTTTCTGTTCCTCAGCCTGGGTAATCTCAATAAACTATCTTCAAGCTCAGCCTTTCTTTCCTTTGTCAGTTCAAATATGTTTTGAGCTCCTCTAACAAATTTTTCATTTCAATTTTTGTATTTTTCAACTCCAAAAATCCTATTTTGTTCTTTTTTTAGAATTTCTATATTTTTATTGATGTTATCTGCTTGGTGAAATATTCTCATATTTTCCTTTAATTATTTAGATGTACTTTCCCTTTGTTCTCTTAATCCTTGTCTTGTAAGTCCAACACCTGGGCTAATTCAAGTGTTGTTTTCATTGCTTTTTCCCTAGGTGTAAGCCATATTTTCCTGTTTCTTTTGAAAACAACATTTTAAAAAACATGATGTAAATAAGATCCCCCTCAGCTCAGGATGTGTTGTAGAAGTTTTTATTTTTGTTGCTCTTACTTCTCAGTTTTTAATGTTCTGTTTAGTCTCTTGCTAGCTCCAACTGTTATCAGCACTCGGATACTTGTTGAGCTAAACAGTGCCACTAATTATTTTTAACCAAGACCCTAGAGAAAAGGCAATTTGTAAAGTGAGCTCTGAATCAGATCAAAGAAAGACGAACTGTGAGACTGAGATGAAATAATGACAGATTTCTGGGGATGGGGCCTGTGGGGGTCTTCAGTATCATTTTTCCCCCTTCAGTGGCTTCTAGACCATTCATTTTTCATACCTACCATGCTTATGAGGCTGTTGGTGTTCAAGGCTACTGCAGAACTGGGAAGAATGGGATGGGACATGAGTACATTAAAATGTCATGGCACTCATTCTTCTTATCATGACTTAATCATCTTCCTTGAATAAACACTTTTTGAATTCCTGTAAGCCTTTGGTTAATTTTCAGAGTACTGAAAAGTTGTTCTTGATGATTTTTGCCAGTGTTCTCATTGCTTTTGTGGAGGAGTGTTTTCTTTAATGTCCTCATTCTATCATTCTAGGACTGTTTTCTGTGTATTTTAATGCAAATAAATGTATACATTCAGAACTTGTCATCATGGCATGAGTTGGGTTAACTATAACTATGGCAAGGGATAGTGTTCTTTCTGAGGTCCAAAAGGTTGCTAGCCAAACCCAGAAGTGAATCACTTCAGAATTTATCTTGTAGAAAATGACTAAAAATTGTAAGCATAACTTTATTGGGATACCAATGCTGATCCTCCAAATATTTTAATTTCAGCAAATGTTTATAGATTTCATAGTAAATGCAAGGACCTGTTAGTTGCAATGGAAAATCCAAAGATACAGTATACAAGGTCTGCTCTGAAAAGACTTAAGGAATGCACCCATGCCAGAAGCTAAGTAATAAGACAAAAATATATGCCTCCTAATTTGTCCACAGGCAACACTAGCTCAGAGATAAATAGAATTACAGTTACGCTTAAAATAAAAAGTTAATTTTTGCTTTTTACTTCATCTGTGATTTTCAGAAACTCCAAGTCCTACCTTTATATCCCATCATATTTCCCCAAGGAATCTTGAGCTCTTTAGGAAGTATCCAACTCTTTAGAGGCTGCTTAACCCAGATGCCATCAGGTCTAGCTTAGATAAAGAATAATGTCCAAGCTAATCCAGTTTAGAGAAGTTTTCATGGGCAATATAGCAAGAGTCTGGGCTCTGTGAAATCAAAGTTCTGTTTCTACCTCCTCTCTAAGCAGGAAGTGATTCTTTCTCCCTAAAATAGATCAAACTGCCAGAGCAAAATTTTATCCCAACTCTCTACTTATTAGCCTCAAGACTTCAGACAATGCTTGCCATTTTATGTCTGACTTGTAAAATGGGAGTAACATTGCCTACTACTTGGACTTAGGAACTGAAGGATATAAAATATTTACATTGTCTGACCTATGGAAAATATTCCGTAAGTGTTTATTCATATTCTCAAAACACAAATTCCTGTTTGGACCCTCTCTAGGAGGGGATGAACCTCATCCTGATGGCCCGACAGAAATCTGAAGACAGCTGTTTTGTATCATTCTTGTCTTGACTCAAATGTCAATCCCCTAGGAAGGCCTTCCCTGACTCCTCATCCAACAGATGGGTTTCTCTTAGTCATCCCACTACAAGGGCAGCCAATTATCTCAGTTTGCGTGGACCAGAGGGTTTTCCTGGGATGCAAGACTTTCTATGCTAAAACCAGAAAGCATGTGAGTGTGCTCAGTTGGGTCGGGCTCTTTGCAACCCCATGCAGACCTTGCCAGGGTTCTCTGTCCATGGAATTTTCCAGGCAAGGATAGTAGAGTGGGTTGCCATTTCCTACTCCAAAACCAGAATAACTCTGGGCAAACTTGAAAAGCCTGTCACCCTGCCATACAGTGCAGCTGGTAAAGAATCTGCCTGCAACGTAGGAGACCCCTGTTCGATTCGTGGGTTGGGAAGATCTGCCAGAGACGGGATAGGGTACTCACTCCAGTGTTCTTGGGCTTGCCTGGTGGCTCAGACAGTAAAGAATCCTCCCACAACGTGGGATATATGGGTTGGGAAGATCCCCTGGAGAAGGGAAAGGCTACCCACTCCGGTATTCTGGCCTGGAGAATTCCATGGACCATATAGTCCGTGGTGTCGCAAAGAGTCAGACACAACTGAACCACTTTCACCATCATCCTACTTTTTTCCCCTATGATCTTCGCCACTATCTAATATTATTCAGTTCACTTGTTTATTTTCTCATTTCCTTCCAAACAAAATGTAAGCCCCTTAAGGAGAGGGTCAGGATTTCATCTGTGTAATTTATAGCTGTGTTTGGAGGCCCACAACATTTTTAGCATATAGTAGATATTAAATAACTGTGTAGAAATATTGAATAAACTGTTGATTAATTGATTGATTCGTTATTTAAAATGCTCACCTTTCTACTTTCCAAGTTCAATAACATTAAGGTCTAAGGGTTCTAAAGTTTAATACGACCCCACAATATTTTGTAAAAAAAACTATTTGTTAGGGTTGTAAGGACTGAGTGAGTTGAGAGCACTGGAACCTGTGTGGCAGTGAGAACTCAGACAGCTGCGTTCCTTTTCTTCTGATACCAAACAATATAATTAAAAAGGATTCACTGAAATGTAGCCGCTTCTACCATTTACCGAGGAATGTTGGCTCCGTCCGACATAAACCAGTCTGTAAATACAAGATTAGCATCTGTGAAGGGAAAGCTCTCTTTCCATAAAACTGCATTCAGAAGGAACTCTCCACCCTTTTCCCCTGCATAGAAGCAGAAGCATTACTTGTAAGACCCATAATTACCTTAAATGTTCCGCAAGGATGTAAGAGCTACCAGTGTGAAAACACAACCCAAGACCGCATCTCTGGACGCTGAAACGAGCCAGATAAAGATGATGCCCTTTCCCCACTATGAGTTTACTGTATAAATGAGGAGACATAAAGTAGTTTTAGATTTAATTAAAGTAATTGACTGAATTGCATTTTGTAGTTGTGATTGTCATTAACATTTTTGACCTCCCTGTCACATAGATGTGCCAGAGAATTTTTCCAATGGATATTTATTATGAATATTATCATCAATAAGCACCATCAACATATTAAAATTAATTTTAACTTCTTTATGGAAGACTGAAAGCGCAACCAGCTGCTGGAAGCCATCCGTTCTAAATCATTTTTTATCGATTCAACATGGCTAAACCTCAAATACAACCAACAGGGAATTTTATGTGTGTGTAGGCATTTCTCGCTATATAAAATATTTAATTTCATTTTATATCTAACTCTGGTTACATTAATCATGTAACTGTACTTTCCAGAGCCCCGGGATTCACGTGCTATTTTGAGCTCTTCACTGTGCAGTCCTCACAATGGCTCGTTTTATGTCCACTTGCATACTTAGTGACACATGGACATTTGGTCTCATTTTGACGGCTTGCAAAGAACTTAATAAAAGACAGGCTTGGGTGCATCACAAGATCTTAGTCCACAGGTGTGCTGAGCTGGGCTAACTTGTATGTAGAACAAACGATTAAGCTCTGGAATTTGAGACTCTAAATTGTATCAGTTGAGCACCTGTCCTGGAGGGAGGAAAACACCTCTCATTACATTACCCCCGGGCCCGCCGGCTGGGGCTGTGTAGGGTTTCAGCAGATCCCACTCAGGCACGCCGCTTGCTGCGCTTCTGCTCCTCTGTGCCCGCCGCCAAGGGCCTCCACCTGACCCTCTCAGAGTACCCCCACCCCGTGTATGTGCAGCATCCGCAGCTTTGTGCCTGTCCACACCTCTTTCTACATGTACCACTAACTGAGGACCTCCTACAAGCTGGGCACTGACTGAAAGATGTTCAACACAGCACAGCATCTAACCCCTCCCAGCATCATGCAAGGGTTAGGAAGGATAAGTAATGTACCCATGGGCTTGTAAATTTAAGTGGTGGAATCAGGATGCAAACACAGGTCACTGGACTCAGAGCCCACTGTCTTGATTCCCGCACTATTTCCTGCGTAAGGTCCAGGTTATCACAGGCTCTGGGGAATTTCCTGGCCTTTTGGCTGGCTCTTCATGAAGGCTTCAATCCTTCGGGTTTCTGTGGCTTTACCCTTGGCCCTCGTCTTTCCTTTCTCCCTGTAAATGGCTCCCTGATTGGTTCCATCTCCTCCCATCGTGGCCCCGGTCAGCAGTGTAGAAACCTGCCTCTCCCCCAGGTCCCTCTGCCGGACTCCAGGCCTCGCTGCTCCCGCCTCCACCTGGCAGGAGAGAGGGGTCTCGTGGGCTGCCCAGTGCTGCCCTTCCAGAACTGAACCGGCATCTTCAGCAGCAAGCCCGCCCCTCCTCTAACATGACAGCCGCAGCACAGCATCAAGATCAGCACAGCATCTTGGCTCCTCTCACTCCCTCTTCGTTTTCTTCATCATCGGCCCACATACAGCCCCTCTCATTGACTCTTACCTTCCAAGACCTCTCACATCCGTCCTCCTCCACCCATCTCTACGAGCAGCACAGTCCAATGACTCTCAACTGGGGGCAATTTTGCCTCT
This sequence comes from Bison bison bison, assembly GCF_000754665.1. Lineage (NCBI taxonomy): Eukaryota > Metazoa > Chordata > Mammalia > Artiodactyla > Bovidae > Bison > Bison bison. Next base: position 1,404,964 of record NW_011494799.1, on the reverse strand, counting down.
CAGCAGATATTCATCTAGAGGGGTCACACCTGGGGAGAAAAGATGCTACTGACATCCAGTTGGTAGAGACCAGGGCAACTTCTAAGCAGCCTACAGTGCCCAGGGCAGCCCTCAACAGCCAAGATGATGCAGCTCAAAATGTCACTAGTGCCGAGGCTGATAAACGTTGGTCCAGTCCAAGCCAGCATCATCTCCTACCTATTTCATATTCCTCCACCCCTCTCTCCATACTCACTTGGATCTCTCTAACCCACTCTCCACTCTCTGCTGCCAGAAGGATCTTTTGAAAAGACAAATGTAGTGCCTCGCCTTAACGTGCACCGATGGCTTCCCAATTCCTTTACATCAAATACAAACTTGACGTGGCCAGAAGATCCAGTGTGTTTCTTTATCTAACATCAAGCCATTCTTTCCCTTTATCTCAGCTTTCTCCTCTTGCCTATTAGGTGGCAGGGTTCTTTTCCCTTCCAGAGTTCCTTAGCCTACATGCTTCTCACATTTCCTTCACACCTTTGCTCAAATGTCATCTTAACCCAGAACCTTCCCTGATCTCCCCAGCTCTACATCCCGCCTACCCTTGCTTTGATTTTTCTCACAGCATTTCCCACCACTTTGTGTATAATATCTTCATCTGTTTACTTGTTTGTTTTGTGGCTTCTCCAGGCAGAATTAGGCTCCATTATAACAGAGATGTCTGTCTTTTCTTTTAAACTGAGATATTTTTAGTATGATTTTTAAAAATAATTTATTTGGCTGTGCCAGATTTTAGTTGTGGCATGTGGGATCTAGTTCCCTGCCTAGGGATCGAACCCTGGCCCCCTGCTTTGGGAGCTCAGAGTCTTAGCCACTGGACCACCAGGGAAGTCTCAAGATACCTGTCTTTTGTTTACTATTATATCATAACTGTGCCTAGCACATAGTAGGTACTCAATAAATATTTACTGAATGAGTAGAAACATGAAAATACGTATACATATATGCTATTCTTTTATCTTAACTCACAGATAATTACCATGTATGATACAAAAGAATCTTTGGCATTTTCTTTTGCTGAACTTTGAAATCAGACAATCACATGTCAAGATTCAAGGGAAACCTGGACTAAAGCAATCAAAGCGCTGATTCTGCCCAGCCACTGATTCACGATTGCCAGGCTCCTGATCTCCAGGCCACAGACCAGGCAAATCAGTCACAAGCGAGAACCAAACACCTCTCCACACTACGCACAGCGGTCACAGTGAACCGGAAATCAGATTCATTGGACTAATTCTTTGTTTGCTGATGAGATTTACTCTTAAAATCTGAGTGGACCAGAAAATCCAGGAAGCATGGCTATTACCGTCACAGGCCCTCTCTCTCTGGAAGGAAAACCATTTCCAACCAGGCAGTGGTTTATCCAATATCCCGCTCTCCGGAAAGAGAGAAGCAGTCTTTCTGGATGCCAAAATCTCAAACCATTCAGAATGTTGATGTCCTGGAATATTGCACATGTTACAGTCACTAAAACAAAAAAAAGGAGATTTTTTTTTTGGTGTAGTAGCAGTACTAGGGGCTTTCCCGGTGGCTCAAGGGTAAAGAATCCATCTGTCAATGCAGGAGAGGTGGACTTGATCCCTGGGTCAGGAAGATCCCCGAAGAAGAAAATGCTGACCTATTTCAGTATTCTTGCCTGAGAAATCCCATGGACGTGACTGAGCAACTGAGTACACACCCACAGTAGTAACAGAAATTATAATAATAATTGGAGCTTACGTGTATTAATTGCTTACAACATGTTGGATACTGACCATGGTCTCATTTGATCTTCACGAAGCCTCTAATAAAATGAAAGTGTGAGTTGCTCGGTCGTGTGTGTCCTACTCTTTTGACCGCAAAGACTCTAGCCTACTTGGCTCCTCTGTCCATGGGATTTTCAGGCAGGAATATCAGAGTGGGTTGCCATTCCCTTCTCCAGGGAATCTTCCCAACCCAGGGATCGAACCCGGGTCTCCTGCATCGCAGGTGGATTCTTTACCATCTGAGTCACTAAGAAGGCCCATGTCTAACGAGGAGGCAGCTTATCATCCCTATTTTACAGATGAAAACACTGAGAGTTACTGAGGCTGGGTAAGTTGTCCAAAGTCATGCAGCTGGTTAGCTGAAATGTGACAGGAACAACTATTTGTCTCATGACAAAGCTCATGTTCTTTCGTAATTCTTTCATGTAAAAAGTAAAACTATCAATCCCTTCAAGAGACTGATCCGCTCATTTCACAGCTCTAAACACGAAAAGAGTAATACTGTAAACATTATTGTTCATGAACAATATGAGGCAGGAAATACAATGCTTTAAAAGTCAGAAAAAGAGCACCATCATTCTGTTTTTATAATATGCTTGATAACATATTTTTTATTTTTAATTGGTGGATAATTGCCTTACAATGTTGTTAGTTTCTGCTATACAACAATGTGAATCACTTATAAGTATACATCTATGGTACTGAAGAACCTATTTTGGGGGCAGGAATAGAGATCCAGATATAGAGAATGGACTTGTGAACACAGAGGGGGAAGGAGAAGGTGGGATGAACTGAGAGAGCACTATCAACATTTACACCACCATGTGTAAAATGCGGGAAGCCACTGTACAACACAAGAGGGAGGGGATATGCATGTACTTAAAGCAACATCATTCTGGGGTGGAATAATCAAGGTGGGCTTCACGAAGGAGATGGCATTTGAACTGGATGAGATTAGAAAGATAGAGTTATTAATGAAGAATTTTCCAAAACAGGCAACAGATAAGGAAAGCCATGGCAGGGGAAGTTCAAAGGCACATCTGGGGTTAGACAGACCAACCTGGCAAAAGTGAAGGGTTAGCTTGAGTACTGTTTCACAGTTGTTAAGTAGAGGAGCGTATTTGCTGTTAATTATGCTTGAGAAGCGGAGAAGGCAATGGCACCCACTCCAGTACTCTTGCCTGGCAAATCCCATGGACGGAGGAGCCTGGTAGGCTGCAGTCCATGGGATCGAGAAGAGTTGGACACGACTGAGCGACTTCACTTTCACTTTTCACTTTCATGCATTGGAGAAGGAAATGGCAACCCACTCCAGTGTTCTTGCCTGGAGAATCCCAGGGACGGGGGGGCCTCGTGGGCTGCCGTCTCTGGGGTCGCACAGAGTCGGACACGACTGAAGCGACTTGGCAGCAGCAGCAGCAGCAGCATGCTTGAGAAGTGCTAGGTTAAAGAACACTTTGCAGCATTTCTCAGAGCCTTTAGGGAGGTTAACTGCCTTATGTGTCTCAAAGAGAAGATGTTATCATACTCTGGGTTTGTTTTATCCATCTGCTTGACTCATCGACTCCCCTCCCATTTCTGTAGAGCTTTTTTTAACATCTCACTAAACTTGCATCTGTGGAACCGGTTTAGGAAGTGCTCTTGTGTAGTTAAACCTCACAGATAACAGCACGGACAGGCTGATGGGACCATTCTGTGGAGAGACTGGCTCTGAGGATGTAGCCCGAGGCAGCCGAGGTTCCATGTTGGGACACGCTGTGATCAAGGTTTGGGAAGGCTCCTAGGGCAGGAGAAGAGCGCATCAGACCCAGGGCAACCATGGAGCTACTGTGTGGTCCAGTTGTAAGGTCTCAGGAGTCCAAGTGAGTGAATGAGAGTCGATCAGTCATGTCCAGCTACTTGCAACTCCATGGACTGTAGCCCACCAGGCTCCTCTGTCCATGGGATTCTCCAGGCCAGAATACTGGAGTGGGTTGCCATGCCCTCCTCCAGGGGATCTTCTGACCCAGGGATCGAACCCAGGTCTCCTGCATTACAGACAGACTCTTTACCATCTGAGCCACCTGGGAAGTCCTGGTGGCTTCCAGAGTCCAAACTCAACTGAAAAAATAAATAACATTTTCATCCATTTCCAGTTTCTCTGCACCAAAGCTCCTCTGCTCCCCTCAGTTTTCTGAGGTTGTTAGAAAACTCTGTCTACATGGGCAGCAGGGAGAAAATGAACGTGTACAGAAGCCATGAGGATGCTGAAAGAGGACCCTTAGAAGCTAATCTGATCATTTTATTTCCCTACTTAAAAATCTTCAACGGCTCCTCATTTCTCTGAATGTTAAGAGTACAAGAGCTGGCAGGATGGGACCTGTCCACCTCCCCTCCACTCCTCAAGTGGTCCTCCCCTTTCCCCACGTTTCCAATGGATAGTGAAAGCCTTCTCTCCTTGGACACTTCATCTGAGTGCAAGTTCTGTGAGGTCAAGGGCTTTTGTTTTGCATGTCCTAGTAACCAGCTGGTAGTAAGTGGTCCATGAATACTGTTGAGTGAATGGGTGGGTGGACAGTATATCCACTGGAACAAACGTGGTGGGTCTTATAATGCTTTTCAGCAGATTCAACCAACTCTCCAAATCAACTCATTATTTAAAAAAATGTTCCAGGTACACATATATCTCTTTCTGTTTGACTTTATATCTCACGTGACCTCTGTGTTTCTGTGAATCAGAGCCTCCAGCTGACAGTCACTTCTCCGCAGGCAGAAGGCGAACACCACCACCTCTGGTTGCTTTGTCCTCTTTCCTCTTCACAGAACCTCCCAGGAGAGGCATCGTGTACTATCTTCCTTTGGTGTCTTGATTTACCCTCTTGACAGCTACTATCTGTCGAATTGTAAAACAGAGTTAGCCCATTTCTACCCTGAAGTCTTAACTTACCTCAGCCAAAACATCAGGTTAAATTCAATCGGGAAAGTCACTGAAGATGCCTGCCATCATTTCAGACTCTGGATGAATAAGATCGTCCTATGTTTATCAGGGACGCTGACCTATAACTTTCTTTTTTTTGTAATATCTATGTTAACACGTATACATGGAGCCTAGGAAAATGGTGCTGATGAACCTATTTGCAGGGCAGGAATAGACAGTGGACACGCAGGGGAAGGAGGGATGATAACCGCTAGTGTTAGTCACTCAGTCATGTCTGACTCTTTTGCGACCCCATGGACTGTCGCCTGCCAGGCTCCTCTATCCATGGGATTCTCCAGGCAAGAATACTAGAATGGGTAGCCATTTCCTCCTCCAGGGGATCTTCCCGACCCTGGGATCGAACCTGCGTCTCCAGTGTCTGCTGCATTGGCAGGTGGACTCTTACCACCGAGCCCCCTGGGGAAGGCGAGGGTGGGGCAAACGGAGCGAGTAGTACTGAAGTACAGCATCATTTGTGAAATAGGCATCCAGTGGACAGTTGCTATATAACACAGGGCGCTCAACCTGCTGCTCTGTGATGACCTAGCGGGGTGAGATGGGGGTGGGGGACGCTCAAGAGGGAGCGGATATATGTATACTTACAGCTGACTCACATCGCTCTTTGGAAGAAACCAATACAATATTGCAAAGCAACTATCTTCCAATTAATAATTTAATTTTTTTTAAGATTTCCTATTGAATAGCTTATATATGTAAAACTACATCATTAAAAAAGAAATTATACAAATGAACTTACTTACAAAATAGAAACAGACTCCCAGACAGAGAACAAACTTATGGTTACCAAGGGGGAAGGATGGAGGGGAAGGAATAGTTAGGGAGTTTGGAATAGACACATATATACTGCTACATATAATGAATAACCAACAAGGTTAATGTTATGTGAAAGCCTGGATGGGAGGGGAGTTTGGGGCAGATTGGCTTGATATATATGTATGACCAAGTCCTCTTGCTGTCCACCTGAAACCATCAAAAGATTGTTAATTGGCTATCAGTTGGTCAGTCAGTTCAGTCACTCAGTCGTGTCCGACTCTTTGCTATACTCAAATATAAAATAAAACATTTTTTTAAAGATACAAAACATTCAAGATACTCAAAGTCTTCCATACCTTGCCCAAACAACCTTTCAGAACAGAATCTCATCTTCTACCGTGTCTATCAAAGAACGTACACTTCAATCAGTCTGAGTTCTAATGAGTGTCAATAACTAGAATCAAATATTATTTTACTTTTACTATTGTTCCTCATTGTCCAAACTTTTTCATGTGGTTGTCTGCCCCTTTGTTTCTTCCTCAGGCCAGCCAGTTGGGCATTTCAAACTGAATAGGACTCCCAGATGGCAATTTAAATGTTAAGGTGGTAGGGGTAACATTTGGACATTTTATGCTGATAAACCAGCTTCGTCACCCTCACTCTTTCTAACACATGTTTATGGAGGAGACCAATGCCCTCGGTGGGTCCTTCCGGAAGAAACTTCTCCCTTATTAAATAATGCCAGATAAGCCCAAGGACAAAAGATTTTAAAGATCTTTATAAAGATCTGACCACTCGGCTGGGCCTAGCAACATTTCTATGCTGAGCTTCCAAAAGACAAGCTTACTGGGTGATTCAGGACCAGGCACACCCAGAGTCTTCACACACACTCCTAACAGCTAGAAAATATCTGTCTGCCACGCTAGGCTACTGATGGTCGCTAAACACAGTTGCAGACAAGCTGTGCTCAGGCGTGGTTGATGGTGCTTTGCGCTGAGGACTGTCTGAAGCCAGTGACTGATTTGGTAACCCTCTGCTTTCCCTCTGTCTTCGGAAACACTCCACATGTTCCCTGAGAGGCCTGGAGGTAAATTAAAAGTTCCATTCATTCATGTGTGCCGCCCACCAGTCAATACAGCCCATACTTTTCGACATGGGCTGGATAAGTTATGTTTGATCTAGTGACCTAAAGGTGAATTGTAGGTTATACTTAATTACACTCATGAGCCAAGTGTAAGTCAGTAACAAACCTTCCTATTTCAGTCCAAAATGCTGTGAAACCCCAGAAGGGAGTGCGCTGATTACACTGTAGAGGTTTGTGTGAACCAACTAGGGTAAATAATTAGACTGTATTTTTAATTAATATTGCAGTGCCTTCTAGCACAAGGATATTTAAGACGATGACAGTATTAGGGTAATAGTAAAGTGAAGAAACAGCCTTGCTCTTGATGAAGCCAGAAAGAACAAAGAAAGTTTTGTCAGATTAGCAAAAGCACCCTGCAGTTTTGGCAGTATCATGTCCAAAGTTTCTAGTGTTTTTAAAGGAAGTTTTCAATTTAGCAAATGCTGTTTGCCAAGGTGCATAATTGGTCTTTATTACCAAAAATATATCCAGAGAGAATGAAAGACAAGTACTGTACATTTCGAGTTGGTGTAACTGCAAAACTTTTTGGAATCATATGAACTTTATGAGAATCATAACAATTAACACAGATTTCATAATGGGCACCATTTCAATTTTTGTTTCATTAAGCTTCATAAAATATAGGCTTGTGAAAAGCCAGTTCAATTAAAATATGAACTTTTCATTATTTTTAACACATTTTACCTATTTTTAATTGATGAAAGTGTTATGTATTTTGCCAACCCAAGAATTTTTCACACTTCTTTAATTCAAACCAGCTTGATTTTTGCAATTCAAATAGACAAGTTATTATTTGATATTAACTGGAAATCAAATAAAAATAGTGAAATGTATTAATGGATCACAATGCATACATTATTCCTAAATAAATTTATTTTATTCATTCAAAATACAGTAAATAATTTTTAGTTTAACCCTAGCAATCCTCACAATTTCTGTACTAATATTCTACAGATAAAAATTTACAAATGAGAACACCCAAGCTTTAAGAAGTTATATAACTTGCCCTAGCTCATCTAGCAAGTCATCATGCTTAGTTACTCAGTTGTGTCCACCTCTTTGCAACCTCATGGACTGTACCCTGTCAGGCTCCTCTGTCCATGGAATTCTCCAGGCAAGAATACTGGAGTGGGTAACCATTCCCTTCTCCAGGGGATCTTCCTGACGCAAGAATCAAACCCAGGTCTCCTGCATTATAGTTGGATTCTTTACTGCCTGAGCCATTTAGCAAGCAGAATGTCCAAAGATCCCAACAGAGAAATCCAACCACTTGAAACATTTTCTGTAAGCTTTAGACAGTAAGGTCCTTGAGCAAAGGTTGTGTATTTTTCTTTTCCTTGTCTTTCTTTTTTTATGTATGTATTTATTTATTTATTTTGCTTGCTTTTCCCTTATGTACTGTTGCTAGGATTCCCCAGGTATCTCAGACAGTAAAGACTCTGCACGCAGTGCGGGAGACCAGAGTTTGATCTCTGAGTTGGAAAGATCCCCCAGAGAAGGGAATGGCTACCTGCTCCAGTATTCTTGCCTGGAGAATCCCATGGATAGAGGAGCCTGGCAGGCTACAGTCCATAGAGCTGCAAAGAGTCAGACACAACTGAGCGCCTAACACACACACACACACACACACACACACACATACACAGTTGCTAGGCTAGGAACACACTAGTAGTTCAATAAATACAGTCAATCATTGACTTACTTTCCTCTTTCTATTAAACACAGTTCTCTATTACCTGCATTTCTATGTATTTATTGTTAAGCAACACAATTACAGTAAATCCTGAGACACCTTTGGATAATAGTCATTTGAAGCATCATAGAAGAATAAAATTATGATCCTGTGTGTCTTGAGATGGAGATTAGGTCCCCAACCCTTGGCTAAATTGACCAGCTCTATTGAGAGGTCTTATAGACATCTCAATTATACCATTCCCAAATGGAATTAATTTTCTCATCTTCTACCTATCATTTTTCTTCACTGTCCAAGCGTCCCAACTAGACACTAGGGTGTCACCCTCAGATAATTTTTTCTCATCAACCCCTCCGTATGGTCTCCAAGTATCCAGGCTACCTGCTGAGTCTCCTTCCATTCCACCACTGCATTCCATGGCTTACATGCTTTAATTCTGACTCCTATTTGTTTGTTCTGCCTAGAAGATGTCACAATTTGGTTATAAGCTGCCTTGCATCTGGTCTCTCATCATTGGCATTCTTCCTCCCAGGTGCCCACATTTCCTTTCTGAAATAGAAACCATTCACTTCTCAAAGGCAGGTGACACCTGCCGCTATCTTAAAGCAGTATTTTCCGCTGTGGGACCCATGGAGCCCTGGGTGCACTATGAAAAGGGAGAGACAAAGAGGTTCAGGGCAAGTTCTTGCAAATTAATCATGCAGAGCAGCATGTTAAAGAGTCTGAGGTCTTGAAGAAAAAATCCGGTTACAGCCTAACTCAGTGTTCCCTCCATTTTATTTGACCTTAAAACCTCCTGTTTTCTCAGTCAATACCAATTCACATCTCAAGGAACCATTGTTCTAAGCGTAGTCTGAGAAAATACCATTCTCCCAGTAAATGAATGGTAGCGTCAGCCCTGCTCCATGACACACCAATCATACCCTGTTTCTGGCTGTTTCAAAGGCAATAACATGCTCTTGCTTTATCAAATTAAACATGAAGTTCCCTCAAAATAGCAAGTGTTTCCCGCAACATCTCCATCTGAAGAACTCTTACTAACAACTTTAAAACCCAGCTCGAGTGTTACTATATCTCCAAAGTCTTCTTTAAGTCTTCAAGTCACTCTGCTGTTTGGTATCATTCTAATACTGACTGTGTATGTTCAGAAAGCCACCCTCCTAACCAGGCAATCAGGCCCCTTTATCTTTGTATCTGGAGCTCATAGCACAATTTCCAGCATGTAGCCCAAACTCAACTAATGGTTCTTGAAGATGTATTTCATTGTCTTCTAATGCAATACCTTACAGATAGTAGGTGTCAATGCATACTGACTATAGAATATTTTGAGAGAGATCACATTGACTTTAAAGTCACCTGGGGCTTCCCTGGTGGCTCAGCGGCAAAGAATCTGCCTGCCAACGCAGGAGACATGGGTTTGATCCCTGGTCCAGTAAGATCCCACCTGCCACAGAGCAACTAAGCCCATGTACCACAGCTACTGACCCTGTGCTCTAGAGCCCAGGAACTGCAGCTACCGAGCCCTGGCCCAGAAACTACTGAAGCCCGCCCACCCAAGAGCCTCAGCTCCACAGCAGGAGAAACCACCACAGTGAGAAGCCCCGCCGTATTTTTTCTCTTTTTCTTAGCTTTAATGTTTTTCTTTTGTTATTTAAATTTGTTATTTTATATTGGTATAGTTGATTTGCAATGTTGTATTAGTTTAATGTATACAGCAAAGTGATTTACTTATACATATACAGATAACTGGGCTAGCACCCAGGTGGTGCTAGCAGTAAAGAACTTGCCTGTCAATGCAAGAGACATGAGAGTTGGGTTTGATCCGTTGGTTGGGAAGATCCCCTGGAGAAGGGAATGGCAACCCACTCCAGTGTTCTTGCCTGGAGAATCCCATGGACAGAGGAGCCTGGTGGGCTCCAGTCCATAGAGTCGCAGTCAGACATGACTGAAGCAACTTAGCATGCACTCACTCACCAGATACCGATTTTTCAGCCATGGATAGTTAATCAGTGGAAGGTAATAGTGGCCACAAGGCACAGTACTGGACATCTACTGTCCTCATCCAGATGCGTAGCACCCAGTGGCTCCAAGAGTTCTAGTAACTTCCTCACTACTCACTGGAAGGACAAGGTCCACTGAGAACAGTGTAGCTCAATACTGCTCTGAGGAAGTTAATTTTCAAACAATGTGTCAAATTCTTTTCAGCAGTGAGGCAGATCTGTAAATGACGAGGCTGTTTTCCAGCAGGGCAGTCTATTTCACCTTGTCCCATCCCTTTTTCCTCATCTGTAAGACAAGGATAAATAAGGCAGCATTTGCAAACATTTAACACCTTGCTTGGCACCTAGCAGGCAATCAATAAAAGTATATTACATTTGGTTCTGCTTCCTCTTGAATTTTACAGTTTATAAAAACAAAAAGAGGAGCCACTTACATGAAATTAATAACCACCACAGCTCAAAAATTTGTTACTCAGTTTATTTTGGACAGATCTATTTGTCTCTGCCATTCTCCATGTTAAATTAAAATCAAAACAAACACACTCTAAAAAAAAAAAAGCCCTCCTAATTCAACAGAGTAGCATTCAGAATTAGGCATCTGAGTCACACATTTTAATCCCGACTGACTCAGTTTATTGTCCAAAGCGTATTGAGACCTCAGTGTCTCTAAGTAAGGCCCGAATAAAACATGTCCATCAGTGGTGAGGTCCTGTCACAGCCCAGTTGGAGATGTTGGTTGGAACCTAGAGAACAAAAGCATCCCTTTTATAAGGTTGGGACCTTTCAAATTATTCCCCCATTATTTTTTAAAGGAGTAAAATGCATAAGGCAATTTAAACAGGTCAGGGACAGAAGAAGTCACAGCTTACTCTTGGGACTGGACCAAGTCATGTACAAAGAAGGCCTGGGCCAGTGTGGGGTGAGGGCACCAGCTCTTAGGAACGGGGTCCCCCTAGCATTGGAGTTAATGAGGCCATTGGTTCACTTATTTTCCTTCCCAGAGATTATCATGATCAATTTGCATGATGATTATGGAAAAAATTAAAACACTATTCCCAAAGATCAAGTTAATATAGGCCTTTGAGACTTTGAGCTTCCTGGAGGAGAAGGGTATATTTTTCTCCAAAAGGGGGAAAAGCACTTGAGATGAACTATAGTTTAGTTCAAAGAAGCCATGGTGAATTCCTCTTCCCCACCCCCCTTTTTTTATTCATAGCATCTAACATCTCTATTAAACCCTTGAGAACCTTTCTCCTTTAAGAGCCTGTAATGAATTTAACACAAATTCAAAGGGAAATAAAAGGAGCCAGGCGGGGTGGGGGGATCAGAATGAGGAATCGAAAAGAATATGAATTTGTGGAATCCTCCTGTGGTTGAAAAACCATTTGCTCCTCCTTCAGCCCAGTGACAGAGTCTACATTTTCTAGATTCAAATGAAAAATCTTTTTTCCTTTGACACCTCAAGCCTGCCTAAGAGATAGACAGTTACAGCATCACACTGCTTCCTGAGGAGCCAAAAATCTAATCATTAGGATCTCACTAAAGTTAACTGTCCCACATACAAAGCAATTCCATTTTTTAGTTCCGTTTTTACCCCATTCCCTTGTCATTTACATAAAGCTAGATTCTGGGGGTTTTTTTTTTCCTTCTAGAGAGACTTGCATTTTCTGCTCTATAGAAAAAGCATCTGACCACCTTGGAAGCTGGTGTGGAGGATGAAATCTGTGTAGATCTGCTTTCTTGAGATTTCTTTCCATGTTACTACTACAAAATGGAATATATAAATGTGAAACTGTTCAGCTCTTCCATCTAACAAGGGTTTTACTTTTAGTAACTGAACTATCTAGACAGAATAAGCAAAGGCAGGAAAATTAAACCAACAAATATTCCATATCACAAGGAACTTTCCCTGCAAGCTAGTCTCAACTTCTCTATTTCATCTCCCTTCCCTAATCATGGGGAACCCAGATCTATAGACATACTGTCCTTCTTTAATAATTTGTGTCACCTCCATGGTTTGCTCCTAGTCCGTGTCAGTGTTGATTTCCCATAGTTCATGGTCACAAAAACTTAAAGCAAAGAAACAAAAACCTGTACCCTTTATGTCCAGCAAACCCAGGCAAAATGCAATACTACATTAGTTCCATGATTGACTTGAAGAAACATTTTAAGAGGAGAGAAGAACCCGTTGTTGTGACTTTTTACACGTTATCTGTAATTTATCCATTGAGTCTATCCAATGGCTAAAGTAATCCTATTGAAAACATAATGCCATCATTCTGGGCATAACAGTGACTGTAATAAATTGAGTTTGAAATCATTTAGATATGTCGTTGGGCCAAGCACCATCTGACACTAGCAGGCTCACCATGGGCGGTTGTGTGGGTTGCGCACTGTACAAGGGTGCCCAGCTAAAGAGGCAGCTGACACCCAGGTTATTCTCTAACCAAGCAGAACACCTGGCTGCTGGCTATAACCATTTGAAGGGAAAGTGGCCTTTGTATAATTCATTTGTCCCAAGGTTTTCTGATAATCATATTTGACTAAGTGAGCCCAGGGCTAAGGGTACTGGGAGCTTGTAATCTAACAGCAGATAATCTCAGTGGAGGGTGATATAAATTACCTGAAAAGTAACCATGATGAGGTAAAAGGTAAATAGTGAGCTAGTCATCACTCCCCCTTATATAGCTTACCTAGCTGGTCTTTTTTGGAGAAGGAAATGGCAACCCACTCCAGTGTTCTTGCCTGGAGAATCCCAGGGATGGGGGAGCCTGGTGGGCTACCATCTATGGGGTCACACAGAGTCAGACACGCCTGAAGTGACTTAGCAGCAGCAGCTTGTCTTTTTAGCAAAGCACAATCACACTGTTAAGTCCAATATTCTCAACTCTATGAGGCAGGAGTCCAAGTGTCCTTTTCGTGACTGAAGAAAACAAGGCTCAGAGAAGTCAATCAACTTACCCCAGACCACCCAGCAGCTAATGAGTCACCCAAATACCCCACGTTCTCCCAAGGGAGAGGGACACAGAAGAAGGAGGCAGAGAGCTCTGTGACGGGGGTGGGATTACAGTTGAAACCAGGGTGGTATTAACACTCATCTCCAACGCCCAGCACTGTGCTTGGCACACGGTGGACCCTCAAGGAGTCTTTCTTGAACTGAACCCAGGAAGGAGAACTGGGTTCTCCTTCAGGAACCAACATTTCTTGAGCAGGCCCAGGAGGCACCTAAGATGCTACATGGAAGAGGTGCTTGCTCTCAGGGTGGGCCCTGTCACCTTAGTCCCCCACCCTGGTCCTCCATCCGCCCTGCACTCTCCCAGCAACCTCTGTGGTTTGGGGACTTTCATTGACAAGCCTGGTGTGGACAAGGCAGCAATTCAGACAGCTCACCCAGGTCTCCCCTCTCTCCACCCACTGGTCCTCCAGCAGACTCACTGCTGTGTCTGCACAGAGACAGGAAATCTGGCCACCCTCCTTGGTGGTCTTCCGTTTCTTTGCCAATAAGTTGATCTGCTTCACAACATGCTTCAATATATTTGACATCTGTCGTAAAAGCCAGGTCAGGCATATCTATCTTCTGTTACAATGAGCCATTCTACAGAGGCACTTCCTCTGCTGTTAGGGCCCCACCAGAAATAATTCTTGGCATATTGTCATGTCTACCTACCTTCTGATTAGGAGCTGGAAAGGACTGGTCCTGGGTCCCCCCGACTCTATCAGAGAAACAAGGTAACAGTTACAGGACTAGGAGACATCATGATATGAAAACCTGAAGGGGAAGTTGTAGCCAAAACGACAGGCTCAAAACAAATACCTTCCCTTAACATCTTTCAAAATCAGTGACTGGGGGAACACAGCTGTTTCGCTGTGATGGGGCATGAATTTTCTCATAACTCGTGGTTCAGGTGAGTCTTAGGTTCATGCAACACAGAAAGACGTTGATGAAAATGTTTCTGAGTGGCAGTTGCTCCTCTTCAACATAGGATGGCTCAGCCTTCAAGGCAGGCTTCACTTAGGGGAGACTCCCAGGCAACTTGGTCTCTCATTAGAGACTGTAAGTATAGAAGAGAAGCATCGATCATTTCTGATCCTAACTGATCCCTTAAGAGGCACCCATAAAAGAAGCCTGTTTCAGTTCCTCCAAAGACCTGTTGGTTGGAAAAATCTTTCACAAGATTACTCAAATAACTACTATGATCAAAGCTGTTACAGCCACTTTGATTCTCTCTGGGCCAAGTACATATATCAAAATATATAATGCTTCACCCTTGGGTGGAGAACATGGGCAAATGTACCTCTTTTGATAGATCAGGAAGGAAGGAAAGGGATGATTTTTATAAAAGAAAGGGATTTTAGAAAGACATATGCTAACTTAGCTATTTGTATTGGGGGTGAAAAAGGACTCTTTTTCCAAGATATTTACAAATCTTTCCTTGTGGCAATAATTGCAGCAGAATTGGTATTTTTAACAGTGATGATGCAACACACTTAATAAAACATGTTAGTTGAAACAAATATTTGTATTCAGGGGAAAAGAGAGGATTTTTCTGGTGGCTCAGATGGTAAAGAATTTGCCTTCAATGCAGGAAACCTGGGTTCAATCTCCAGATTGGGAAGATCCCCTGGAGAAGGGAGGGGAAAGAGAAACTTCTACAGCTGGATGAAGCTGTGGATATGTTCTAGATTCTGGGCCATCCTGACTCCCTGAGCAGCCCAAATAGTTATTTGGTAGGTAGACAGGCTGTGAGGGGAGGTGGAGAGGTCCATACATAACAAAGAAAAATGGAATTAAGAACTAGAAGTCTCCTTCATTGGGGCCACTGGAGTGAATCAAGAAAACATCCAAAAATCCTCGGTAAGAAAGTTTGTTCTCTCGGCAGACCTAAACAGGATTTTTAAGAACAGAGAAAACAAAAAAATAAAAAAAAATAAAAAATAAAAGAACAGAGAAAACTCATGCAGACAGGAGTGTGTGCATGCTCTCTTGCTCAGCTGTGGCAGACTCTTTGACCCCATGGACTGTAGCCCGCCAGTCTTCTCTGTCTGTAGAATTTTCCAGGTAAGAATACTGGAATGGATTGCCATTCCTTTCTCCAGGGGATCTTCCTGACCCAGGATAGAGCCCTTGTCTCCTGTTTCTCATGCATCAGCAGGCAGATTCTTTACCACTGCACCACCCGGGAAATCTGCAGACAGGAGAGAGGCCCCCAAATATTAAATGGTGGACACTCAAAAAATACTATTTCTGGTTGGCAACATTCTAAGTCCTTCTTCTAATCCAACACTTGAAAGAATGCCATACATTTTTTTTTTTTGAACACACATAACTTGTTTGCTCCATGCTTACATGAGAAATGGACTGTCTTGTTCAAACTGGAATAAATTGTTGAAAGAAATATAAGTGCTTAAGTGTCTTCTTCAGGACCAGGAAATCATCTATCATTTGGACTTTGAGTTGTAGCCTTGTAAAGAAGAAACTTGTTCCTTATAGTTATGCTGCTAAACTAGGAATAAAGACCTCTGTTGAAAGAGATGCTTTAGCAGTATCTGGATGAGAGATTAACTCTACAAGAGGCAAAGGAAATCACCTATTTCCCCTTGTCCAACCCACTCAACTCAAACCATCCAAAACTGTCAGTGGATCTGAAATGAGAGGAAGTGACTAATTTGATGATCAATAACAACACTGATGGTTCAGGATGTTAAGATAAGGGTAATGTAAGTCATGCTTCTAACTATGAACAGATCGGTGGAAGGAATCAAAAAAGCACTGGCGGTAACACAATTGACTCAAAAGGTTCAGTGTTTTATGTTCCAGACCACATGTTTGCAAATCAACAAGTAGCCATCTCATCTCACGTGGGCATCCAAGTCTTCATGAAGAGTGGAATTCTGCTTCTTTACCAGAGTTGGAATCAGGCAAACCTGCCAGCACTGACCTAGATTCCCAGCCTTCTAATAGATGAGGGGCATCTATGTCTGAACTCAGGGAAAGGCCTGTTAGCCTGAGTTGGTGGCGTGTTGCAGCCTAACAATCTCCTGTGTAGACAGTTGCTAAGCATCGGGGCGACCAGCAGGCATCCTGAGCTCTGCAGAGACTAGGAGCCCCTCACGTGTGTTCCCTTTCCCTTTCACATATAGAGGACCCCGGCAGGACGGCTGCCCTGAGTTCAGTGCCAGCGATCATGAAATTGGTGCCAGGAAAGGTTGTTCGTTTTGCACTGGCAGCCGCTGGGTGACTGACGCACTGTAGATCATTAAGTACTTTTCCCATCAAGGCTTTGGCACGTTGCTTACGTTGGGGTGTTGGGGGAACCGATTCCGCTGAATGCCATCTACATGCAGCAGATGTGCTGTGGAAGAGTTATCCTACCTTCTTGCCAGATTTTGATATGTTGTCTGATGTCCGTGTTTGGAGGGAATTGGTGGTTTGTTTCTTTAATATAAGACTGGGTATAAGGCAATGTGGAGTTTCCTAGCTAACGCTAGTGGTAAAGAACCGGCCTGCCAATGCAGAAGACATTAGAGACACGGATTCAATCCCTGGGTCGGGATGATCCCCTAGAGGAGGGCACGGCAACCCACCATATTCTTACCTGGAGAATCCTATGGACAGAGGATCCCGGTGGGCTACAATTCATGGGGTCACAAAGAGTCGGATATGACTGAAGCGACTTAGTACACATATATGCATAGGGCAATATACAGCTTCTCCTTGAGAATGACTTGCTTCCATTATGTGGTCAAAGAGCTGGGTTCCCATCCTGGGGACTTCTCTGGCATGTGCTGCCCATGTGCAGAGAATGAAACAATTTCCTAATTGCAAATTATGGTTCTCTTGTTTCAATGTTATTACTTCCTCATAAAGGTCTGTATAAAGCCTCAGGATGCCTCTTGCTATTTTTTGTTTTTTTTTTTTACAAAGTACAGTTGATTTACAATGTTGTGCTAATTTCAGGTATACAGCAAAGTGATTCATTTATATATGTGTGTGTGTATATAAATATATATACACATGCATGCTAAGTTGCTTTAGTCATGTCTGACTCTTTACAACCCCACAGACTGTAGCCCACCAGGCTCCTCTGTCCATGGGATTCACACACACACACACACACACACACACACACACACATGCATACATTCTTTTTTCAGATGCTTTTCCATTGTAGGTTATTACAAGATATTGAATATAGTTTCCTATGCTCTAGTGTGAAAGTGAAAGTGAAGTCGCTCAGTCGAGTCCGACTCTTTGTAACCCCATGGACTGTAGCCTATCGGGTTCCTCCGTCCATGGAATTTTTCAGGCAAGAGTGCTGGAGTGGATTGCCATTTCCTTCTCCGGGGGATCTTCCCGACCCAGGAATCGAACCCGGGTCTCCCGCATTGCGGGCAGACGCTTTATCGTCTGAGCCACCAGGGACCTGCTCTGCAGTAGGTCCTTGTTATTTGTCTATTTTATATATGGTAGTGCTTGTGTGCTTAGGCACTCAGTCATGTCCGATTCCTTGCACCCTTTGGACGGTTGCTCGCCAGGCTCCTCTGTCCATGCATTTCTCCAGGCAAGAATACCAGAGTGGGTTGCCATTTCCTTCTCCAGGGGATCTTCGCAACCCAGGGATTGAACCTGTGTCTTCTGCATCTCCCACATTGCAGGCGGATTCTTTACCTGATGAGCCATCTGGGAAGCAAGCATGAGTATCTGTTAATCCCAACATCCTAATTTATCCCTCCCCACCTCGCTATGCTACTTTCATTTCTGCGATTGTGATTCTATAATTCATGATAGTCAGTGCAAAAAGCAAAAGACACATGTTCAGGTTTTATGTTAACAGAGAGTCCTTTGCCTCGACTGGCTGATGTTTAAACACTCTAAGACCACACACTTCCTCCATGTTGTCTTCATCTGCTTAAGCCTAAATCTGCGCCTGTAGGTGAGGAATGACTGGATACTATTACCTCGATAGCCGATGATAATATTTCTACATCCATTGTTAAGCTTCTTAAGTTTCTCCTTCACTGTAGGAGTGTTTAGCATATCGTTTTCTAAAAACCATCCTCAGTGTGCCTTAGGTAAAGCACCATCCGATACCGCGTTCGTGGGAGATTATCTAGGACTTAGCTGCTGAGTGAGTATCTCAGCCTCCCTCACCAGTCTCTCCATAAATGCCCCTTTCTAAACCTCTCAGGAGTAAACTGGGTCACTTGACATTGTTTCAGAACATCTGGAAAATAGTCATTGGGGTGGGGAGGGCGGTGAAAGCTCTTTGTGCTAAGGCTCCGGGGATCTCAGGAAAACACGGATGTGACACACACCAGATGATTCTAAAACATCCACTTGTTTGTAAGTACCCAAACTACTCATTACCTGCTCCAACTTCAAATAAGAGGGGTTTGGCAAGGACTCTAAGTTCAGATCTGTGTCACGGCTCCCACCCAAGCTTCAAATCCCTTTTCTGGCATTTTCAGGCAATCAAGAAGCAAACTGACTGAGCTGAGCTGAGCTGAATCTCATTTCACATGCCTCCCCAAGGTGAGCTCTCGAGGACCTAAGACGAACAGAGGTCCGAGCCACTGACAAGAGCCTCTGAGCAACCATCAGGTAACCACACAATCCGCAGGACATTGTCTCTATTTGTAGCTTTTTTTGCAGTCAGCTGCAAATATGACCAGGTAAGTAAAGCCGCCAGCAAATGGACTGTCCTTCCTAAGGCACTTCATTCACTGATTACAATACTTCTTTATTGGTAGAGGTTTAGAAGTTTTGCATATAAAAAGTCCTCCCTTAAACATCATGGATTCCAAGCTGGGGAACTTCTTAAGTGGTTGAGTCATGTGTTTTATGGTTCTCACTTTCCTTAAAATATTAATTAAGGAAACAAATGAGAGCTTTTCTTTAAGGGGCGCGCTGAGAGTTAAACTGGCCCATCCTCCATGCTAACCGTGTTGTACTTTCCTCCCTGATTAGTACGAGTGCCAGGCTGTTCCTTCAAATTAAGACAATATGCTTGCAGTGAGGGACTGTATTGGCCATCTATCTTCCTTTTGTGATCTGGCTCTCATCGAGCTGAAATGAAGCCATTTCTTCTGCCTGTGGCTGATTAAACACAGAGTAAACCCACATTTCTAAGGAGGCTCTTAATGATCCTCCACAGAGCCCGTGTCAGCGTAGCCCGCACCTGCAGCCTTCAGCTTCTCTGCTTCCATCATAAAATGGAGCGTCTGTTTCACGGAGGTGGTATCTTTTTATCACCAATGGTATCACTCTGGTCAGAGTGCATGCAGCTCATTGGGTACACAAGGCTGCCTGCTGTGCCACAGGTAACAAATAGTCCCTCGGGAAGTCTTGTTCTCATCACGACACAACTTTGGCTAAAAACCTGTGACTTTGGTAAAAGTCTCATGGCTCACAGCCCATGGTCTTCCTTCAAGCAAAACAGGTTGAGAAATGACAAGAGGAATCTTTTAAAGAAGGCAATGCTTTATTCATCAACTCATTGATTATTTTATTCATTCACTACATAAACACTCCTCAAATACCAGTTATGAATGGAGCCCTATGAAAGGAGCTGAAGCTAGAGCATGGGCTTGGTGCCCTTGGAGGTTACATCCTAGTGAAGAGACAGACATTAAACAAGTAATGATGCATTAAGTACTTAATTACCACTGTGAGGGGTATCCCAAGTAAGAAAAGGTTCAGTTCAGTTCAGTTGCTCAGTCGTGTCCAGCTCTTTGTGACCCCATGAATTGCAGCATGCCAGGCCTCCCTGTCCCTCACCAACTCCCGGTTATGGGAATATATTAAATGGGGCCTGATGTTTTCTGGGGTTCAGGGAAAGCTCCCTGGGGAAGTGACATTTAACCTGAGACCTCAAAGACAAGAACAAGTAGTGAGTTAATAGAAAGCCACAGACACAGCATGTTCAAAGGTCCTGGGGTAGAAAGGTAATGTTTAAACCATTCGAGCAATCAAAAACCCAGTGAGAGCGAGGATGGCTAAAAACAGGCCTGATGGCGTGGGCAGGGATCAGATCAGGAACAGCTATTTTATGCTGAGTTAAGGTGTTATAATTTTATCCCCAGATTTGACTGAAACTAGTGGTTTGTAAGCAGGAAGGTAAAAAGGTCATTACCACCATAGGACCTTATGACCATTTTTGAGTAGAGGCAATGTTGCACTTTCCTTGACAGGCACTGCAGATATTTGTAATTTTTATTCTCCACAGGTACCAGTAGCCCTTCAAGGTGTCTATCTTTAGCCCCACCTCTAGGTGAGGGGAACACAGCAGGTCACGCAGTTGGCAGGGTGGGGCCAGGTGCTGGCCAGGCCAGCCCCACACACAGGTTCCCTCCTCTGGGCCATGCTGTGTTCTCACTCACAGACGGACTCTTCACCTGCTGCTCCTTCATGACATTTATGTAACGTTACTTTTTCCAACTGTGTGACACGAGGAGAATTTCCAGTTCATTTACGGATAGCGTTCAAATAAAGATAGCTCCATTTCAATCATAGGAGAACTAAAGATAATAGAGCTGACTTACCTTGTCCCTTAGACAGGAATCTTGGCATCAAGGTATTAAGTTAGTGCCATGTAGAAACATAAAGCCCCAGATCTGGAATTAGATTGACCTGGGCTCAAATCCCGGCTTGCCCAGTGCAGAGGCTGATGCTCCGTTCCATTCTTCATAAATGAATGTATGAGCACTGAGTTCACTTGGTTGTTGTGAGGATTAAGTAAAATAGTTACACAAAGCAATTTTCCAACTTTCGGAAACTCTCATTTGTCACTAATACCACCAGCCTCCCTGTCATCATCTGCATCACCATTGTTATAGTCATAGCGTCATCCTCATGGTTACTTAAGTAACTTGCCAGGTTAGTGGGGATAGCATCACCAACTCAATGGACATGAATTTGAGCAAACTCCAAGAGATAGTGAAAGCACAGGGAAGCCTGATGTGCTGTAGTCCATGGAGTTGCAAAGAGGCAGACGTGACTTAGCAACTGAACAACAATAGCAGGGGAGGGGGACACTGACCACCCCACCTCTTTCTCCTAGCAAGTACTTCTGGTCTATTGTCAAGACATGGCTCATGTTCCTGCTTTCACCTTATAGAAGGAATGTGCACTAACCAACCCCTGGCAGGTGTGCAGAAGACCACGTATGCCTACCAAAGTGAAAGTGAAAATCACCCAGTCATGTCCGACTCTTTGTGACCCTATGGACTATAAAGTCCATGGAATTCTCCAGTCCAGAACACTGAAGTGGATAGCTGTTCCCTTCCCCAGGGGATCTTCCCAATGCAGGGATTGAACCCAGATCTCCCACATTGCAGGCAGATTCTTTACCAGCTGAGCCACCAGGGGAGCCCGAGAATACTGGGGAGGGTAGCCTATCCTTTCTCCAGCAGGTCTTCCCTGCCCAGGAATCGAACTGGAGTCTCCTGCATAGCAGGTGGATTCTTTACCAGCTGAGCCACCAGGGAAGCCTAATGAGTCAGGCAGCAAGTAAATCCAAGAACATTTGAAAGCAGCACAGGGTAATCCCAAAAAGACTTAAACAGCTTTGCAGAAAAAGATACTTGACAGAGATGAGTGACTATGAAGCATTTTAAAGATAATTCTCTCTTTAAATAAATAGCTATAATGAATGAAAGGACCCTGTTTTGCTTTGAAAACTGCTTTTTTGTCTTGAGAGGTTTTTAAAAATTATGTGAGGCATCAAATGGATTGGCTCTCACTTGAACAAAAGTTGACATGCAAATATTACATATTTTGAACATAGATGATTATAGGTATAGGTGATATGAATTCCTCCCAAAAGGATATCAAATATCTAAGTCCAGAAAGATATCTGGGCAAGACCATTTGCTATCTCGATGGCTGTCTAAAAACTGCCACACTACTCTTGATGATACTTGTAGACAAGTCTACAGAGCAGATCCCACAAACATTACTTCTATTAAATGAAACAATGCCTGTCAGAGCCTCCCATTCTATGCCTGGTACATATTCAACCTTTGATCGATGTTAGCTATTGCAATAATACAAAAGAATACTTTCAGATTGAAAAGGTTTTTGGTTTTTTCTGATTTTATTGAGATGTAATTGACAACACTGTGTAAGTTTAAAGTGTACTAGTGATGATTTTACACACTTATATACAGCACCACTTATGTGTGTATGGTAGGATTGTTTAAGATCTACTCTCTTAGCAATTTTCAAGTATATAATGCAGTACTGTTAACTATAATCACTATGTCATACATTGATGTGAAGTGAAGTGAAGTCGCTCAGTCGTGTCCGACTCTTTGCGACCCCATGGACTGTAGCCTACCAGGCTTCTCCATCCATGGGATTCTCCAGGCAAGAATACTGAAGTGGGTTACCATTTCCTCCTCCAGGGGATCTTTCCGACCCAGGGATCGAACCCGGGTCTCCCACACTGTAGGCAGACTCTTTAACCTCTGAGCCACCAGGGAAGCCCATGTCATACATTAGATCCTTGGAAATTATTCATCTTATAGCTGGAAGTTTTCATCATTTGACTAGTATTTTCCCATTTCTCCAAGCCCTCAGCCCCTGGTGCCAGCATTTTACTCTTTGTTTCTATGAATATGACTTATTTAAGTTCCACATATAAGTGAGATCTTTACAGTATTTTTCTCTCGCTGTCTGACTTATTTCTCTTAGCATAGCTCTCAGGTTTTAACCATGTCGTTGCAAATGGCAGGATTTCCTTCTTTCTCATAGCTTTCTCACTGGGGCTTCCCTGGTGACTCAGATGGTAAAGAATCTGCCTGCAATGCAGGAGACCTGAGTTAGATCCTAGGTTAGGAAGATCCCCTAGAGGAGGGCATGGCCCACTCCTGTATTCTTGCCTGGAGAATCCCCACGGACAGGGGAGCCTGGTGAGTTGCAGTCCATGGGGTCGCAAAGAGCCAGACACAATTGAGCAGCTAAGCACAGCATAGCTGAATAATATTCCAACGGGGAATATTTTATATCTCACATCTTCTTTATCCATTCAACCATCTACAGACACGTAGGTTGTTTCCATATCTTTGGCGACTGTGAATAATGCTGAAGGAACATGGGAGTGCAGACGCTCAAGATCCAGATTTCATTTCCTTCAGATGAATACTCAAAAGTGGAATTGCTGAATAACAGGGTAGTTTTATCTTTAATTTTTTGAGGAGTCTCCATACTGTTTTCCACAGTGGCTTCATCAATTTACGATCCCACCAACAGTGCACAAGGGTTTCCTTTTCTCCACATCCTTACCAACGTTGCTTTTTGATAAAACAATGTCTGCTATTGCTTTCTTTTTGATAATAGCCATCTTAACAAACATGAGATAGTATCTCATTGTGATTTGGGGTTTGCATTTTCTTAATGATTAGTGATGTTGAACACTATACCCATTGGCCATTTGTGTCCTTTCTATTGGAAAATATCTATGTAGGTGTTTTGACCATTTCTTAACTAGATTAAGTTTTTTTGCTATCAAGTTGTATGAATTTCTTAACAATTTTTGATATTAACTTCTTATCAGATATATGGTTTGCAAATATTTTCTACCATTCCATCTTCATTTTATTGAATTTTTCTTTCACCATGCAAAAGGTTTTCAGTTTGCTGTAGTCCCACTTATTTAATTTTGCCTTTGTTATTTGTATTTTTAATGTCTTTTCGAAAAAAAATCATTGCTAAAACCAGTGTCAAGAAGACTGTCCCTGTGTTTTCTTTTACGTGTTATGGTTTTTCATCTTATGTTTAAGCATTTAATCTATTTTGAGTTAAGTTTTGTGAATTGTGTTAGGGGTTTAATGTAGTTCTTTTGCACGTGATTATCCAGTTTTTCAGTACCTTTTATTGAAGAGATTAGCATTTTCCTGTTGAATATTCTTGGCTCATTTGTCAAATATTTGTGGATCGTACATGCACACTTCAAGGCTCTTCTTTCTGTTCCATTAATCTATGTTTTTATACTAGTACCACAGTGTTTTAATTACTATTGGTTTGTAATACAGTTTGAAATAAATAAATGTGATATCTCCCACATTGTTCTTTCTCAAAATTTCCTTGTCTATTCAGGGTCTTTTGTGGTTCCATATGAGTTTTAGAATTTTTTCTATTTCTCTGAAAAGTTCTATTAGAATTTTAATAATTACATAGATGGTTGTGGGTAGTATGGGCATTTTAAAAATGTTAACTCTCCTGATCCATGATTAAGAGATGTTTTTTCCATTTATTTGTAACTTCTTCGATTTTTTCATTAAAATCTTTTAGTTTTCTAGTTTCAGACTTTTCACCTCGTTGAATATATTTATTCCTATTGTCTGTGATGATATTATAAATAAAATTTTCTTTATTTCTTCTTCAGATATTTTGTTGGTAATACATAAAAACACAACTAATTTATGTATGTTAATTTTTTTGTCCTGAAACTTTCCTGAATACATTTGTTAGTTCTAAGAGTTCTTTGGTGGAATCTTTAACATTTTCAATACATAAGATCATATCATGTGCAAACAGAGACAGTTTTACTTTTTTCCTTCCAGTGTAGACAACTTATTTCTTTTTCTTGCCTAGTTGCTCTGACTAGGACTTCTATAGCTATGTTGAACAGAAGTGGTCAAAGTGGGCACCCTTGCCTTATTCCCAGTCTTAGAGGAATGACTAATTTTTCACTGCCAAGAGTTTTAAAGCCGTCCAATTTAATTCCTGTGTGTTCACAGACCGTAAAACTACAGTTTCATCTATAACCATAGAACCTTCAAAATGTTTCATCTCTACTGAGACCAGAGTCTATACCTGTTACGACATGAAGAAGTTAAGGCAATCTAAGATCTGAAATAACCAGAAAGTTCCGGCATACTTGGCCCTCTGAAAGAAAACTTTTCCCATCTCTTCTTTCATCACATTAATCCAACAGTCATTCCTCTCTTCTCATCTGTCCCTACTAGGTTATATGTTCCATGAAGGCAAGAACTGTGTATCCGTCATTTCCTGCATCAGCACAGTCCCCTGGCCTGAAATATGCACTCAGTAAACTATTTGTTGAGTTGGATAGAAATGTATCAGCATATAGCACAGTGCCAGGGGTCAAGCCAAATTGCTACATCATCCATCCCAGAATTATGTGCAGCAATTAGCTAAATGTTAAGCCTCTCACTAAAACTCTGAGAGATAAGAAGAGTTGGCTAGATAAATGTTTGTAACTCAGAGACACAAGGTGGCCTGTGTGTGATGAGCCATGCTGATTTTACTGATTCATTCTCAACACAAATTCCTGTCTATCTGAGAGATAACTTAGTCTATAGTGAATGAGACTGGATAAAAGTTAGGTAAAGACGGTCCAGCAACTCAAGTACTGAACCTGAAGCTTAGGGGAAAATGACTACCGGGAATTCTATCACTGCTGGGAGCCAGCGTGAGGAGCTCCACCCAACCGGAGACCACCTGCAAAGGTTCATGTCCACCACTATCCACGCAGCTAATGCATTTCCATTGCCAATCTCGCGGAGGTTTTGCTCATCACTATCTTGAATGTAGTTGGGTACTCCCTCTAGTCCTGGAAGTGAGGTACCAGTGGTGAGGAAGATGTCCTGTGGCTTTGTAGGAAGGCTTCTATCTGGTGTCAACAACCTGACCCATGAATGCAAACATAAAATTTGTCAATAACGCTTTTCCCACCACCTTTCGTGGCAAGGCACCACTCCAAGTGCCCAGCTGTAAGACACAAAAAAGCGGATGGAGTGAGACATGGAGGGAATCACAAATCACTCACTGTCTCTGAGACTGCATCATCTGTGAAACAAAGGATTCTATGGCTTTTCTAATCCATCTCATTAGATGGCTTTAAGCACCACAGATAGACATCTTCAGGAGGGTAAAGTCTGTACAATGTTAATCTGGCATTTATTTCTCAATAGCCATCGGCTAGGTGTTATAAGGTTAACAAAATGAACAAAACCACATAGTCTTGCTCTTCAAGGCACTTACAGTCTAGTACACACATGTAAGCATGGTGAGTGAAAAGAATTTATACACACACAGACAGTTCTTACGTTATCAAATATCTTTGTAAAGGAAACCATTATAGAACACTGCTGCTGCTAAGTTGCTTCAGTCATGTCTGACTCTGTGCAACCCCACAGATGGCAGCCCACCAGGCTGCCCCATCCCTGGGATTCTCCAGGCAAGAACACTGAGTGGGTTGCCATTTCCTTCTCCAATGCATGAGAGTGAAAAAATGAAAGTGAAGTCGCTCAGTCGTGTCCAACTCTTCGAAACCCCGTGGACTGTAGCCCACCAGGTTCCTCCATCCATGGGATTTTCCAGGCAAGAATACTGGAGTGGAGTGCCATTGCCTTCTCTGTATAGAACACAGCGAAGCACAAATTAAATAATCTTTGTCTGATTGATTCTGAATACCCTCAGACCATTTCACTCAAATAAGCACATAAAATTTTACACTTTTAAAAGAGAGGAATAAAGAATATATAAACAGGGTCCTTTATGTGAAATTCTGTATGAGTCAACTCAGAATCAGACATAACTAATAAGAATAGGGAGATGTCTCAGATTACACATCTGCCTTTTACTTCCTGTAAAGCATCAGTATTCCATAAGTCCACAAGATCACAGCTTGACTGACAGAAGTCATACACAGAGCAGAGGATTTGTATTGATGAAAAGTTTATTTTTGTCCCTTATAAAAAAAAACAGGTATACTTGATATTTTGCCAGAAATGCTTAAAGTGGATTATATCTACATTTGACTTTGTGTTAACTGCAAAGACAAAACTCTAAAAAATATAAACAAAAGTTTCTCTCTTCCTTCAGAGTGTGAGGCAAAAAAAAAAAAAGCAACTTTCACTGCATCTCAAACATATTACAGCTTGAATGTTACAAGGACATAAAATATATTTATTGTTCCTGCAGCTCAAATTTTCCATCCCACTACATTTGAACAGAGTTGGAGTTTACCAAAATAGTATCAGCAACATTGCCAAGATCCTATAACCTTAACACAAAGTAAATATGAAAGTAGAAAAGAAATGTAACCTTTTTAAAGTTCTCCCTATGCAAATATCATGCAGAAGCCACTGACTACTGAAAACTGACATCTCTTCAATATTTGAACCACCCCAAAAAATCATCATGGCAAATTTGTTATTTTTGATCTTTCACAGATTTCTTTAAATTCCTGCTCACTTTCTATGATGGTCTGTGTACCTACAACCATCACCTATTAATAATATGTTTCTTAAGAGGGCAATATAGTCATAACCACAAAATCACAAAAGAAGCTTTTTTATAAAGTTCTGGGTCTATTTATCTTTTGAGACTATACTAACTACATGTTCAAGTCATCTTCTAAAGTAATCTATTAAAATGAAATATACATTCAAATATATAAAGAACAAATACAATCCAATAGGAAAAAAACCAACAATTTGATTTAAAATGGGCAAAACCTCTGAATAGATAGTTTTCCAAGAAGACATACAGATGGCCAAAAGGTACATGAAAAGATGCTCAATGATTAATCATCAGAGAAACGGAAATCAAAACCACAATGACATATCACCTCACACCTGTTAGAAAAGTTATCAACACAAACAAGAAATAAAAAGTGTGAGCAAGGATGTGAAGAAAAGGGGATCCTGATGTACTGTTGATGGGAATGTAAATTGATGCAGCTACTATGGAAAACAGTATGGAGGCTCCTCAAGACATTACAAATATAACCACCCTGTGATCCATCAACCCCGCTTCCGGGAATTTCTCCAAAGAGAATGAAAACATGAACTCAAAAAGACAGATGCACCACCATTCATCGAAGCATTGTTTCCAACAGCCAAGAAATGGAAAAAACGTAAGTACTCATTGGATAAAGAAGTCGAGGTATATATAATGAAATATTATTCAGCTATAAAAAAGAAAGAAATCTTGCCATTTGAAATAACACATATAGACCTTGAGCATATTATGCTAAGTAAAATAAGTCAGATAGAGAAAGACAAATATGTATGATCTCTCCTATATGTGAAATATAAACAGCAACAAGCTCATAGACACAGAGAACAGATTAGCAGTTGCCAGAGGCAGGGGACACGGGTTAAGAGAAATCAGTGTTGTTTTTTTTTTTTAGTTTAAATAAATCAAATCATTTTAATTTTAAAAATGAAATATGCAAATAATAGTAGCAGAATATTGATAAATATCGAAACTGGTGGGACCAGAAATTCCCATTCTTGCTACCCCATTTATTTGAACCCTTTGTTTGCATGAATTCATGTTCAGTTCTGGTTGGGAGTCTGAACTAAAAGAGAAGAACTTTAGCGGGCAAGCATCAGTAACGACCCAGGAGGCCACGTCGATGGAACAGGATGCTGTGTATTTCCCAGGCAGAAACTCAATCGCACCGTCTATGAAGACACTGCAGGATGAGGCTAAAGGGGCTGTTTTGATGAAAACCAAAGTTGTGAGACTCGGGTCCAAGCTGTGCTACCTCTAGCCTAGAGTGATGAAGAGCAGCACACAGACAGGGACCTCCTGCACACAGCCTTCCCCAGAACTCACAGCAGGTCTGACCCACGGCAGAGAAACGCAGAGCCCAGCAGAGCCCAGTAGGGCCCAGACGGAGTGATGCAAAGGGCCGGGCATTCACAGGAGGGCCTGGTGGTGTCCAGGCGAGGTTCTCAAGAGCTACTACGGTTAATTTGACCTCCTCTGAGCCAGCTAACTGAGACCTAGGAACAACCAGTCTCCCTTCACATATGGAATATTGAGTTGAACGTGCATTACCCACCTGAAACCCATAAGCAATTATTTGTTAAGTCTGAAATACTTAGCAGTTACCTAAAATGTTCATTGATAATATGAAGCCTGTCCCTGTGCTTCTTTCTCTAATACAGACCCTCCACCACCAACACTAACACACCTCTTGTTCAGTTCAGTTCAGTCGCTCAGTCCTGTCCAACTCTTTGCAACTCGACGGACGCAAAGAGGCATGCCAGGCCTCCCTGTCCATCACCACCTCCCAGAGTTTACTCAAATTGATGTCCATTGAGTTGGTGATGCCATCCAACCATCTCATCCTCTGTCTGGCATCCTTCTCCTGCTGCCTTCAGTCTTTCCCAGCATCAGGGTCTTTTCAAATGAGTCAGCTCTTCACATCAGGTGGCCAAAGCTCTTCAGCTTCAACATCAGTCCTTCCAATGAATATTCAGGACTGATTTCCTTTAGGATGGACTCTTGTATGTATTACCAATTAATTCTGCTGCAAATCTTTTTTATATTTATTTTAGTGAAGTATAGTTGATTTAAAATATCGTGTAATATTTCAGGTGTACAGTGATTCAGTTTTATATATGTGTGTGTATGTATATATATTCAGATTCTTCTCACTTCTTTACAATATATTGAATATAGCTCCCTGTGCATGCATGCATGCTAAGTCACTCAGTTGTGTCTGACTCTGTGCAACCCTATGGACTGTCGTCCACCAGGCTCCTCTGTCCATGGGATTCTCCAGGCAAGAATAATGGAGTGGGGTGCCATGCCCTTCAGGGGATCTGCCCAACCCAGGGATGGAGCTGCATCTCTTACATCTCCTGCGTTGGCAGCAGAGTCCTTTACCACCAGTGCTACCTGTGTTTACAGTATACCCCAGTTGGTCATCTCTTTTATCCATAGTAGTAGTGTGTATATGTTACTCCCCAAATCCTAACTTACGCCTCCTGCACTCCTTTGATAACTGTAAGTTTGTTTTCTATGTCTGTGTGTCTGTTTCTGTTTTGTATATAAGTTCATTTGTATCATTTTTTAGATTCCATATACAAGTGATATCATATGATAGTTTTCTTTCTGTGTCTGCTTATTTCACAAAGTATGATCATCTCCAGACCCATCCATGTCGCTAAAATTGGCCTTATTTCATTCTTTTTTATGGCCGAGAAACACTCCATTATATAAATATACCACATTGTCCTTATCCACTCATTTGTCAATGGACATTTAAATTAATACAGCTTTGAAGACTGATTTGTTAGTAAGCCATTGCTTAAGAATTAGGAGAATCAAAATTCCTATCTTTTAAAATATATTCAGTTTTCATAAAGCCTAAATATCATGGTTCATCTACTTATAATGACTGGCATTCATAATTATGTGTCAAAATCTAA
This sequence comes from Bison bison bison, assembly GCF_000754665.1. Taxonomy (NCBI): domain Eukaryota; kingdom Metazoa; phylum Chordata; class Mammalia; order Artiodactyla; family Bovidae; genus Bison; species Bison bison. The sequence goes on along the minus strand of NW_011494799.1, from coordinate 1,374,420 downwards.
GACTAGAATTTGGGATTCATGTTGTGATATACAATAAATAATAGAGAACTAAGTACTCTTGATAAGTTACTCTAAGAAATATAGACTAGATATATTTAAGTATAGAATAGAATATAGAATAGATCAATAAATTAATGATACAAAGCAAAGAATGTTTCTTGATTTTTTTTTTTAATGTTGTGACATTAGAAGTCACTTAGAAACAGGACTATATGGACAACCTAAACAAAGGAGAAAAATCCAGAACTCAATATTTCTGCCAAATCTTGTGGAAGCTCTGATAAAGAGGAAATAATCCAAGTACATAAGAAAGCCCTGTTTTATAAGCTTGTTGGTTTGTTTTTGGTTTTTTATGCAAGAGATTGATAAAGTTTATACTTTCAAAATTGTATAAATCTTCCTTTTCACATCATTATTGTCACCTTAGTAGTTAATAAGGAAGCCATGTTTTCCCTGAATTAGATGGAGTAATATCCAGATTCAAAAAGATGAAAAATCTAACGAACTTTGCTATGTTAGTAAATCAATGCCTTTTCTTATTCTAGAACTTTGTATAAGATCAAAAATATAACATTCCCTTAAACAATACAACTGAGGATTTTTACCCAGTTAATTCAGAAGTATGTTCCTGTCCAAAAAACAAAAAAAAAAAATCTTACTATTTTAGTATTTCTGAAAGCTTGCCTTTGTGAAAACATTCCATAAACAAAGAAAATATTTAACTGTGTCAAATTCAACAATCTGCTTATGTTGGTAACATAAAATACAAGTCTTCCAAGAGCTCCAACTTTGAGAATATTCTAAGTGACCAATGACATAAAAAATTAATTTGCTTCAGACTTTTCTTTATGGTAACAATGACATAGTAAGGAAAAAAAAGACACTCTGGTCAAAGTAGTGTCAAAGAATGTTCAAACTACCTTACAATTGTGCTCATTTCACATGCTAACAAAGTAACACTCAAAATCCTTCAAGCTAGGCTTCAACAGTGTGTGAACCAAGAACTTTCAGATGTACAAACTGGGTTTCGAAAAGGCAGAGAAACCAGAGATCAAATTGCAAACATCCATTGGATCATAGAAAAAGCAAGGGAATTCCAGAAAAACATCTATTTCTGCTTTGTTGACTATGCTAAGCGCTTCCCTGATAGTTCAGTTGGTAAAGAATCCGCCAGCAATAAGCCTTTGACTGTGTGGATCACAACAAACTGTGGGAAATTCTTCAAGAGATGGGAAGACCAGACCTCTTTACTTGTTTCCTGAGAAAACTATATGCGGGTCAAGAAGCAACAGTTGAAATTGGACATGGAACAACTGACTGGTTCAAAATTGGGAAAGGAATATAACAAGGCTGTATATTGTCACCCTGCTTATTTAACTTACATGCAGAGTACATCACACAAAACACCAGGCTGGATGAATCACAAGCTGGAATCAAAATTGCTGAAAGAAATATCAACAACCTCAAATATATGGATGATACCACCCTAATGGCAGAAAGTGAAGAGGAATTACAGAGCTTCTTGATGACAGTGAAAAAGGCAAGTGAAAAAGCTGGCTTGAAACTCAACATTCAAAAAACTAAGATCATGACATCCAGTGCCATCACTTCATGGCAATTAGAAGGGCAGAAGTGGAAGCAGTGACAGATTGTATTTTCTTGGACTCCGAAATCACTGCAGATGGTGACTGCACCCATAAAATTAAGATACTTGCTCCTTGCTAGGAAAGCTATAACAAACCTAGACAGTATAATAAAAAGCAGAGACATGACTTTGCTGACAGAGGTCCATAGAGCCAAAGCAATGCTTTTTTCCGGTGGACATGTATGGATGAAAGAGTTGAACCATAAAGAAGGCTGAGCACCAAAGAATTGATGCTTTCAAACTGTGGTACTGAAGAAGACTCTTGAGGGTCCCATGGACTACAAGATCAAACCAGTTAATCCTAAAGGAAACCAACCCTCAATATTCATTGGAAGGACTGATGCTGAAGCTGAAGCTCCAGTACTTTGGCCACCTGATGCGAAGAGCTGACTCATTGGAAAAGACCTTGATTCTGGGAAAGATTGAAGGCAGGAGAAGGGAACAGGAGAGGATGAGATGGTTAGATAGCATCACCCACTCAATGGACATGAATTTGAACAAATTCCAGGAGATAGTGGAGGACAGAGGAGCCTGGTGTGCTGCAGTCCATGGGATCACAAAGAGTTGGACATAGCAACTAAACAACAACACATTTGTGCTAAAATATGTTTTCCTATCTTTTAAAATTCTGCTGCCAAAACAAACGCATTTCTCATTCAGTATATGTGATACTATATACAGTAGATCTTGTCAAATATGAAAACCTTTTTAAAAAACTGCTCTTATCAACTTGCAAGAAGCCAAAACGTGAAATGGATATTGTGAGGCCCTGTAGACTCATGGTGTCATGGTGGATGATGCATGTGAAAGTACTTTGTAAATGATAATAAAATGCTGTTGTTGTTGTTTAGTCACTAAATCATGTTCAGCATTTCTGAGACCCCCACGGACTGTAGCCCACCAGGCACCTCTGTCCATGCAATTCTCCCAGCAAGAATACTGGAGTGGATTGCCATTTCCTTCTCCAGGGGATCTTCCCAACCCAGGGATTGAACCAGAGTCTCCTGCATTGACAGGCAGATTCTTTACCTCTGAATCACCAGGGAAGCCCAAATAAAGCATTACAAGCATGCAGACTATTCAGACTACCTGTGACCCTTCCTTCATGATGATGGTGATGGTAGCAATAATAATAATAGCTATCATCGATTGAGGATGTCCCTGTAGCTCAAATGGTAAAGAATCTGCCTGCAATGCAGAAGACCTGGGTTCAATCCCTGGGTCAAGATGATTCTCTGGAGAAAGGAATTGCAATCCACTCCAGGAATCTTGCCTAGAGAATCCCATGGACAGGGGATCCTGATGGGCTACAGTCCATGGGGTTGCAGAGTCAGACATGACTGAGCAACTAAATCTCTTCATCAATTGAGTGATTTTATTATATGGCAGCAACTATGCTAAGCACTTTCCATGTATTTGCTTGTTTATTACTCATGACACTTGGTTAATGTCAGACTACCATTATCTCCATTCTACAGAAGAACACTAAAAGCTCAGAGAAGTTAAGTAAATTGCCTAAGGTCACATAGCTCATCAGCCTGTGACCATCAAAGTAGTCCTTCACACCCTCATGCAAACAAAAATATGGTCAAAGAATTTATGAATTAAGTCTGTCATGTTATGTAATCCAGGTAACCCTGCTTATGGCTTATTCAGTTCAGTCACTCAGTCATGTCCAACTCTTTGTGACCCCATGGACTGCAGCACACCAGGCTTCCCTGTCCATCACCAACTCCTGGAGCTTACCAAACTCATGTCCATTGAGTCTGTGATGCCATTCAACCATCTCATCCTCTGTCATCCCCTTTTCCTCCCATCTTCAATCTTTCCCAGCATCAGGGTCTTTTCCAATGAGTCAGTTCTTTGCATCAAGTGGCCAAAGTATTGGAGTTTCAGCTTCAGCAGCAGTCCTTCCAATGAATATTCAGGACTGATTTCCTTTAGGATGGACTAGTTGGATCTCCTTGCAGTCCAAGGGACTCTCAAGAATCTTCTCCAACACCACAGTTCAACAGTATCAATTCTTTGGTGCTCAGCTTTCATTATGGTCTAACTCTCACATCCATACATGACTAGTAGCTATTGAAGATAAATGACACATACGCGTGTACACACACATGCAAACTTACTCAGATAACCAGAGATATGTCAGGTATCCTTGAACTAACACATAGGTGTGTTCTCTTGATTAGACAGTGACTCAAGTAAGTCATAAGATTTTTCTCTGCAAAGGCTCTTTCTGGCATAAACTAAACATATACTAAATGTTTGATACATAAGCAGGTATTCCCCAGTATGACTGATTTTGCCTTACTTACCTGGCATGTTATTCAGAAATCTTTGGTTTACAAATGACAAAAAGTCAACTCAAACCAGTTAAAAGCAAAAGAGGAATTGTTACGTTTGAGTAATGTAAGTAAAGAGTCTAGAGGTCTTGGTGCTGGCACTCAGGCACGCCTTGTCCATCTCATGACCACACCTGCTCTGCTCTGCCTTCCTCTTCCTTGGCTTCCTTCTCAGTCAGGCTCTCTTTAACAGCAGTTATTAAATTATATTTGATTATTCTAGAAATGATAGCACTGCTTTCTTTTTTTAATTAATTCATTTATTTTAATTGGAGGCTAATTACTTTACAGTATTGTAGTGGTTTTTGCCATACATTGATATGAATCAGCCATGGGTGTACATGTGTTCCCTATCTTGAGCCCCCCTCCCACCTCCATCCCCATCCCATCTCTCTGGGTCATCCCAGTGCACCAGCCCCGAGCACCCTGTCTCATGCATCGAACCTAGACTGGTGATCTATTTCACATATGATAATATACATGCTATTTCAATGCTATTCGCTCATATCATCCCACCCTCGCCTTCTCCCACAGAGTCCAAAATTCTGATCTTTACATCTGTGTCTCTTTTGCTGTCTCACATATAGGGTCATTGTTACCATCTTTCTAAATACCATATATATGCATTAATATACTGTATTGGTGTTTTCCTCTCTGACTTACTTCACTCTGTATAATAGGCTCCAGTTTCATCCACCTCATTAGAAGTGATTCAAATGCATTCTTTTTAATGGCTGAGTAATATTCCATTGTGTATATGTACCACAGCTTTCTTATCCATCCGTCTGCTGATGGGCATCTAGGTTGCTTCCATGTCCTGGCTATTATAAACAGTGCTGCGATGAACATTGCAGTACACGTGTCTCTTTCAATTCTGGTTTCCTCGGTGTGTATGCCTGGCAGTGGGATTGCTGGGTCATATGGCAGTTCTATTTCCAGTTTTTAAGGAATCTCCACACTGTTCTCCATAGTGGCTATACTAGTTTGCATTCCCACCAACAGTGTAAGAGGGTTCCCTTTTCTCCACACCCCCTCCAGCATTTATTGCTTGTAACTTTTGGATCGCAGCCATTCTAACTGGTGTGAGATGGTACCTCATTGTGGTTTTGATTTGCATTTCTCTGATAATGAGTGATGTTGAGCATCTTTTCATGTGTTTGTTAGCCATCTGTATGTCTTCTTTGGAGACATGTCTGTTTAGTTCTTTGGCCCATTTTTTGATTGGGTTGTTTATTTTTCTGGAATGGAGTTGCATGAGCTGCTTGTATATTTTTTGAGATTAATTCTTTGTCAGTTGCTCCATTTGCTATTATTTTCTCCCATTTATGAAGGCTGTCTTTTCACCTGGCTTATAGTTTCCTTCATTGTGCAAAGGTTTTTTAAGTTTAATTCAGTCCCATTTGTTTATTTTTGCTTTTATTTCCATTACTCTGGGAGGTGGGTCATAGAGGATCCTGCTGTGATTTATGTCAGAAAGTGTTTTGCCTGTGTTTTCCTCTAATTTTATAGTTTCTTGTCTTACATTTAGATCTTTAATCCATTTTAAGTTTATTTTTGTGTATGGCATTAGAAAGTGTTCTAGTTTCATTCTTTTACAAGTGGTTGACCAGTTTTCCCAGCACCACTTGTTAAAGAGATTGTCTTTTCTCCATTGTGTATTCTTGCCTCCTTTGTCAAAAATAAGGTGTCCATAGGTGCATGGATTTATCTCTGGGCTTTCTGTTTTGTTCCATTGATCTATATTTCTGTCTTTGTGCCAGTACCATACTGTCTTATTGACTGTAGCTTTGTAGTATAGTCTGAAGTCAGGCAGGTTGATTCCTCCAGTTCCATTCTTCTTTCTCAAGACTGCTTTGGCTATTCGAGGTTTTTTGTATTTCCATACAAATTGTGAAATTATTTGTTCTGATAGCACTGCTTTCTTTACATCACCAACAAAAGTCCTAAGAAAGCCTTGAGTTGGAATGGCCTGATCACACACCCTGGAGCTAATCCCTGCCTTCGGAGAGATAAGTTGTCTGATTTGCCAACCAAGAAGAAGGAAGATATTCAGAGGAAGGGAGGAGAAAGAATATGAGAAGAAGTTGGTGATAAACTGAAGTGTGACACAAGAGTAACCTTTCTTAGTCTGGAGATGTCTTATTGACTTTTAGTTTCATTGTTATCTCAAACATTTAGCTTCCAAGGACTTCCTCATGGTGCAGTAGATAGGAATCCACCTGCCAATGCAGGGAACATGGGGTTGTTTCCTGGTTCAAACAAAGGGAAGATTCCACATGCCATGGAGCAACTATGCCTGCATGCCGCAACTACTGAGCCTACGTGCTACAACTGCGGATGCCCGGGAGCCTAGAGCCTGCACTCCACACAGCAAGGGAAGCCACGGCAGTGAGAGCCCCTGCACCACCACCAACAGTGGCCCCCGCTCCCTAGCTAGAGAAAGCCCTCTCACAGCAATGAAGACTTAGCACAGCCAAAAAATTTATTTTTTTAAAAAAAATTTAGTGTCCAAGAAAGGAAGTGAGTGATAGGTCATTCCATCCCCCTTGTTAGATTACCTCCTATATTTGGCTGCTTTACTTCTTGTACTTAAAGGAAATGGACACAGAGCTTTGAAGAGGCTGAGGCTTATACGGATGATGTTTCTTTCCCCTGCTGCATTATACGTGGTGATAATATGATCCACATAACAGTGACGCTTCATTATACCATTCCAATAAACCCACATTCATCTTCCAACTCAAATTAACAAAAGGGCACCACAGAGTGTGACCTGTTACACGTTTGTAACTTTTATTCTCAGACGCTAGGGACATGACGGGACGTCCCCTGCTGTCCTTTCTCACACAGATGTAGCCTTCTGCCCTGTTGCACACAAAGGTCTCATTGACTGGCAGGGTAGTGACATTGATGTGCAGGCCCAAAGGGTTGGAGATCCAGGAAATTCGCAACTGGTTCAACAAGAATGGGCACCACACCTTCCTGAAGCTCTTCGGTGAGCAAGTCACAAAAATTGGGTCCACCATGAGAACAGGAAAAAATCAGAGGAGTGCCTTCAGGCAACTGGAGTCTGCAGAGATTGAGAGTTCAGATAAGGGAAAATGAGGATCTCAGACTGCTCTGCTTCATTCCAGTCTCACATTTTCTTAAGGCTTCTTCTCACCCAAGGGAAGCAGGGAAGCAGAGAGAGAGAAATGGAGAACCATTCTGCAGCCACGGAGGTGCCCACCCTCATGCCTGGATCCTGAAGCCCCCACAGCACTAGTTCTATTGGCCCCTCTCCCTTCCCTTTGAAACCTTCTGGGACCCGGGACCCTTTGCTGCGGGACCTGGACTAAGTCTCCTCGAACGACAAAAAAATTATAAGGGACTAAAAATAACTCTGTGTTTGTGTTGGTTGGGGCAAATTCTAGATGACCCGATACTGAGACAAAAAAAGCCCAAATGCGGCTTCAAAAAAGCCAGGAACAAAAGCAGGGTATTGTGCATGCCCCCTGCACACACCACCACCAAAGGTGTGGGCACACCACCTAAGCCCTCCCACTAGTCCAACCCTTGGACACACCCCCTCTTCACCCCATGCACGGAACCAGCTGGCCTGACCCTCCCAGGAAGCAAGTGAACAAAGACACCTGCTACTTGTCCTTGCTCCCTCCTGTTAGAGCGGGAACCCCAATAAAGCCTTGCCCGAATTTCTTGTCTGGCCTCTCTGATCAATTTCTATTGATTAAGGAGCCCAAATGATGCTTTCGAATTGTGGTGCTGGAGAAGACTCTTGAGAGTCCCATGGACAGCAAGGAGATCAAACCAGTCAATCCTAAAGAAAATCAACCCTGAAAATTCATTGGAAGGACTGATGTTGAAGCTCCAAAATTTTGGCCACCTGCTGCAAAGAACAGACTCTGATACTGGGAAAGATTGAGAGCAGGAGAGAAGGGGGTGACAGAGGACAATGGATGTCTGTGTCGACAGAGGTGGTTGGATGGCATTACTGACTCAACGGACATGAATTTAAGCCACCTCTGGGAGACAGTGAAGGACAGCGAAGCCTGACATGCTGTGTTCCACAGAGTTGCAAAGAGTCAGACACAATTTAGCAACTGAACAACAAGTAGCCCAAGAACCCTGGTCAGGAACACATTGACATTTTTCTTGATCTTTCCTTTTTCTTTTAGATCCAGAGGCAGAACACTGGGTGAATCATACTCTCTGCTGATAACGCACTATCGTTATAAGCTTGCACCAGGTCCTTCTCTCGTTGTTTATTGCCTTTTATCCCATTTCCCTCCCCAACCCAATACCCACAGCACTACTAAATGTGATCATCTCATGTCCTTCTGCTGCGTGTATGTTTTTAACTTTTATATGTGATATCCACAGACTTTTTTCTGTTTCTTTTTCATCCACACAGCACGGTTTTTAAGATTTATCTGGATACTTCTATCTGTTTTGCATGGTATTTTGTGGTATGCCTCATTATCTGTCCCTCCAGGGATGAACCCCAAGGTCACCACCATCCTCACCACGATAGAGAACAC
>NW_011494799.1:1364843-1365792 GCF_000754665.1 Bison bison bison | reverse complement strand
GAACACTGTGATAAACATCCCAGGCCAGCCTGCTCAGGGACCTGCATGACAGCTTCTCTGGGTTCTACATCCGGACTCGGGACTGAAGGATGGTTTCCATCCGGCTGTCCCGTCCTGATTATTCTAAGGAGCACCTATGTGGCCCCATCATATCGCCGGGTTCACATCACAGAAATGGGAGTCATCTGAGGCTCAAAGAGGTTAACTCCTGAGAGTTATGCCTACCTCCACAGAGCTGGTTCAGTGGTAGAGAGTCTGGATTCAAAGCCAAGTTTCTCTTACTCCCTTCCACTGCACCATCCTGCCTTCCACAGGGATTTTTTGATTCGATGCTTGAGGCAGGAAACAGGCCAAGAAAGGATTCCTTCCTCTCACCAGGGGTCTGTGCCCCCAGGGGTCTTCAGATCTGCAGGGAAAGCTAACCCTGACCCAAGGGTCTGCGTTCCCTAGCCTGGCCCACAGTGCTGTGTAATCAGAGGTGCAGGAGAGCCCCACTGGCCGGGGGCCAGACAAGCTTAGCCCCCCACCCCACCCGTGATTCAAGCAGATTAACAGCTGCCATCTGGCAAGCAGAGGCTCTGCGTGCAAACTGCAAACCCCTCCTGTGGGCGAATCACTAGTGTGTCCAACACCAGTCAGGCCCAAAGAAGCTTTGATGGCTCTATTAATGAAGATGAAAACTTGAGATATGCCAAATACAGATTAAATGGCATCTTGGTAACATGATTATCTCTGAATTACTAGCTGCTGAGAGAGACAGCCAAGTGACTAATCCCAGGGAAGGCTGGGCACTTTGGATGCAGGAGACACCACCTCCTGTCTCCAGGGTGTTCTTTATTGCATCAAAGTATTGATAGCACTTTACTAAATGGAACACCTGAGAGGGGGCTTCCTCTGGAGAAGTCCCTTTTTTACAGAGAAGATTTAATTTCTCGAAGTTCTGAGGTTC
>NW_011494799.1:1359800-1364743 GCF_000754665.1 Bison bison bison | reverse complement strand
GTTCCAAATTTAGAGTGGTCTGTAACAAGATGAGCAGGAAGTGCATCAGGAGGAAACAAGGAACAAACCCAAGAATCTAGCAAATGCTCATGTCTACAGCATTGTTGATAAAATAAGCAGAAATGACAAGGTAGGAATGACAGGAAAATAAGAGCCACAAGTCTCTCCTACTTCTTTGTTTTTAATTTTAACAGTAGCTTTATTTAACTCAATTTATTAAAAAATATCATTTTAACATGGATTCAATATAATAATTAAAGAGATATTGCGCATCCTTTTCCAGAATTAAATTTTTTAAATTTGATGTACATTTCACAGTGTCAGTACATCTTAATAAGGACTTTGTTGTTTTTTAGTTGCTAAGTTGCATCCAACTCTTTTGCAACCCCATGGACTGTAGCCCACCTGACTCCTCTGTTCATGGGAACTTCAAGACAAGAATACTGGAGGAGGTTGCCATTTCCTCCTCCAGGAGATCTTCCCAACCCAGGGATCAAACCAGAGGCTGCTGCATTGACACGCAGACGCTTTACCACTGAGCCACCAGGGAAGCCCTAATAAGGACTTGTCGCAGTTAAAATGCTCAAAAGTCTGGCTTGGGTTCCTATTCTCTGCATTTCCATTGTAACCTGTTTCCATCATTCTTCCACTCAGCTGTGTTCTTCTTGAGATTAGGCGTGCTACTTTGCTTCCTGCATCCATAACACAGAGCACAATACACCTAGTAGGTACTCAACAAATACTTTTTCCACAATTAAGAGATGTTGTTGCATGAGATTCAAGCCTTCATGCAGAAGAGAGGATCTTTCAACTTCTGTCTTTAGCTCAGTATTGTCTAGTAAGTTCTTCTATGCTAGGGTTTTTCAATACATGAGCTACATTAGCGCATGTCATTTCTATGAGTTAGGCACTGTTACTCATTCCTTTTTTCTCTATGAGAACGCTAAGGCCTAAAAAAATGTTAATAATTTGTCTGAGGTCAAGCATCAAGTATTCGGCCAAGTTGAGACTCAAACTAGGTCTTACCATGTCCTAAAGTGAGCATCCTCTTAAAGAAATGCCATAGCTGTACATCCCAATTCTAGGGAGCTATAGAGAATTTTGAGAGGGTTCCAAGAATTATTTCCAAAACAAATGGAAAGCCAATCCCAGTAGAGAGGCTTTGAACATTTCATCTTTAAGAGAAAACTGGGTCTTGTCAAGTGGTGGTGTGTTGTGGAAGTGAGGTTGTTTGTGATGATCTGCAAATAATTTGACAAATGTCTTTCAATTTAGCTGGAATTTTGTAACAAAGTCTTTACTTGGCAGCCATGAAATAGTCTATAACACCCCCAAGAATCCCATCTAGCCACAGATGTCGATAAATTTCCTTACAGTTTCCAGAAGAGGTCAAGGACATGAATTGGTGGCACGGCACATGGTATAAATTGTGTGTTGCATAAAGTTATCTAAATACATCTCAAGAAAACCCACCACTTTGTCTTTTCTTTCAAAGTGTGTTTCCATGCACAGCAGATAGCTTAAAAATCACTGCTCTAAGACTTCTGATAAACTGTACCTTTTCAATCAGATGCATAATTGTAGTAGCACTGTTCTTGCTTACGTTTCACACAGTCGTTAGCAACTATAATTTTTTGTTAAATTCTTGAAATCCCTTTCTGAAAAAACAAATGCGATCGCACTCTGCATTCTCCTGGTTAACAGCGTCATTATCACACGCACATCCTCAAACAATTAGCTAAATTCCATTGTTCTGAATATCTTTTTTGTGTGATGCATTCACAAACTTATTCAGTCTTCTGCCTGCTCAATGGAAAAGTTTTTATAGAAGCTACCATAAACGATACATAATTGTAAATGGCTTTAAAAAGCCATATGGAAGGATGAATAATCTTCCTTTTTGTTTCCATCTTTCCTAAATATTCTTTCGCTTTGGGTTTTGCAATACCTTTTGCACTCGCTTTGGTCAAAATTGTTGTTGGCCATTTGCCAGTTTGGAATGTCCTACAAAATGAATTGCTTCTTCTGTAAATAAGAAAACCTTTGGGAAACAGTGCTTTGAAATACTGTGCTGGAGTTACAGCTAGCTGGTAGCACTTTGTGTGGGGGCAAAGAAGGCAGGGAGTTTATTGTCTGTGCATCATGTATAAATCATGATCCAGGTAATATTTTGTGCTTGCCTTCATATCTACTAGTGGCTATAGTTTGGAGCATCACAAATATTCTTTCAGGAAAAAACTGCATATTTTCTGTGTCATGATGGCATTTCAATTTGGTCACTTTTCAATGACACTAGTATCCGATAGAAACGGACACATTTTAGCCACCAGTTTCTTGGCTGACACTTAATAAAGACACCATGATTTTCAAGTGAATGAGTTTACCCATTTTTATTGGCTTCCTTTTCATACTTTCTACTTTAAGAAGTTAATTTATTCCTCTTAAATTTAAATGCCAAGTTCTTCTAATATTATTCTTGCAAGGTAACTGAATTTGGCCAGTCTTCATCTTCCTTCTTTCCCATATTACCTTATGCTTTTCAGAAAAAAAAATCTTTAAATGGCACAACAAGAACAAATATCAGAGTTGAAGATCATTTTGAAACTAAAGTGATTGTCAAAATTAATCCAATAATGCACTGCAGCTCAATTCACTTATAAGATACATTATCATATAAATAATAATGTTTTTAATTTCTTGCAAACTTAGAAATGACAGTGAGAGCACACTCGAAGGAAATTTTAAAGCTCACATTTAAAAGAGAAATAGTTTTCTATTTTTGCCCATTGAAATGCAGTGAAATTATATATGTATATATACTACGAATCACTACATAGGATTATTAAAATAACTTTCCTTTCCATGATTTTCTTCCGAAATACAATTCTTGAATCATATATCTTAATTTAATATTCAAAATAATGAGAACAGAGTGAAAAAGTTTACTGAAAAAATGGTCTGTTTAAGACAGAACTGGAGTGATGGTCAATTAAAACTGTGTCTCCACACTCCAGAGAAGGAAGCCTTCCTACACTGCTGGTCGGAATGTAAATTGGTATAGCCACTATGGAGAATAGTAGGAGGTTCCTTTAAGAACTGAAAATAGAGCTACCATATTACCCTGCAATCCCGCTCCTAGGCATATATCCAGAGAAAAACATGATCTAAAAGGATACATATACCCTAATATTCATTGCAGGATTGTTTTCAATAGCCAAGGCATGGAAGCAACCTAAATGTCCATCAACAGAGGAATGGACAAGGAAGATGTGATACATATAAACAATGGAATATTATTCAGCCATTAAAAAGAAGGAAATAATGCCATTGCAGAAACATGGATGTGCCTAAATATTGTCATACTGAGTGAAGTAAAACAGAGAAGGTGAAGTATTGTATGACATCATTTATATGTGTAATATAAAAATAAATGATGCAAATGAAATTACTTATAAAACAGAAAAAGACTCAGAGACTCAGAGGATAGTTGCTGGGGGTGGGGAAGGATGGGCGGATGGGATAGCTAGGGAGTCTGGGAGGACATGTACACAATGAACATTTCATATGGATAATGAACAAGGACCTACTATATAGCACATGCTCAAGATTATGTGGCAGCCTGGATGGGAGTGGGGTTTGGGGGAGAATGGACACATGTATATGCAAGGCGGAGACCCTTCGCTGTTGACCTGAAACTATCACAACAGTGTTAAGCAGCTATACCAAAAACATAAAAAGTTAAAAAAACAAAAACCGTATCTCCACATTTAATTCAGGATGTGGATTTTTTTTTTTTTTTAACCTCTGTAAAGTAGCTGAAATAAGATATATTATGCCAAGATATCTGGGCAGGAAATTGCCACTAGGTGCGAGCAAGAGACATCCAATCTCCCCATTCTAATGAAAATGTGGTCAATCATATCTATGCTGAGAAGAGAAACATACCAAAGGCTCAAAAACTTAGGAAAATGCCATGAACAATCCAGCTCTGTGCAACCCAGGAGAGGACATGACCTAATCAATGAGAAGATGTAAAAAAGCACCGAGCTCTATAGACTTTAAGTCTCTCTGTCACAGAATTATTCATGTCCAAAAATTAAAAAAAATAAGTTTAAATGTTTTAATTCAGAAATATATATATATATATATATATATGTATGTATAAAATATCTTGGCTCCCTTCAGTTCAGTTCAGTTCAGTTCACTCGCTCAGTCATGTCCGACTCTTTGTGACCCCATGAATCGCAGCACGCCAGGCCTCCCTGTCCATCATCAACTCCTGGAGTTCACTCAGACTCACGTCCATCGAGTCAGTGATGCCATCCAGCCATCTCATCCTCTGTCGTCCCCTTCTCCTCCTGCCCTCAATCCCTCCCAGCATCAGAGTCTTTCCCAATGAGTCAACTCTTCGCATGAGGTGGCCAAAGTACTGGAGTTTCAGCTTTAGCATCATTCCTTCCAAAAAACACCCAGGGCTGATCTCCTTTGGAATGGACTGGTTGGATCTCCTTGCAGTCCAAGGGACTCTCAAGAGTCTTCTCCAACACCACAGTTCAAAAGCATCAATTCTTCGGCACTCAGCTTTCTTCACAGTCCAACTCTCACATCCATACATGACTACTGGAAAAACCATAGCCTTGACTAGACGAACCTTTGTTGGCAGAGTAATGTCTCTGCTTTTGAATATGCTACCTAGGTTGGTCATAACTTTCCTTCCAAGGAGTAAGTGTCTTTTAATTTCATGGCTGCAATCACCATCTACAGTGATTTTGGAGCCCCCACCCCAAAATAAAGTCTGACACTGTTTCCACTGTTTCCCCATCTATTTCCCATGAAGTGATGGGACCATATGCCATGATCTTCGTTGTCTGAATGTTGAGCTTTAAGCCAACTTTTTCACTCTCCACTTTCACTTTCATCAAGAGGCTTTTGAGTTCCTCTTC
>NW_011494799.1:1325702-1359183 GCF_000754665.1 Bison bison bison | reverse complement strand
CCCATTCTGTTGTTTTCCTCTATTTCTTTGCATTGATCACTGAGGAAGGCTTTCTTATCTCTCCTTGCTATTCTTTGGAACTCTGCATTCAGATGCTTATATCTTTCCTTTTCTCCTTTGCTTTTCACTTCTCTTCTTTTCACAGCTATTTGTAAGGCCTCCCCAGACAGCCATTTTGCTTTTTTGCATTTCTTTTCCATGGGGATGGTCTTGATCCCTGTCTCCTGTACAATGTCACGAACCTCAGTCCATATTTCTCAGGCACTCTATCTATCAGATCTAGCCCCTTAAATATATTTCTCACTTCCACTGTATAATCATAAGGGATTTGATTTAGGTCATACCTGAATGGTCTAGTGGTTTTCTCTCCTTTCTTCAATTTAAGTCTGAATTTGGCAAGAAGGAGTTCATGATCTGAGCCACAGTCAGCTCCCAGTCTTGTTTTTGCTGACTGTATAGAGCTTCTCCATCTTTGGCTGCAAAGAAAATAATCAATCTGATTTCAAGGTTGACCATCTGGTGATGTCCCATGTGTAGAGTCTTCTCTTGTGTTGTTGGAAGAGGTGTTTGCTATGACCAGTGTGTTCTCTTGGCAAAACTCTATTAGCCTTTGCCCTGCTACATTCTGTATTCCAAGGCCAAATTTGCCTGTTACTCCAGGTGTTACTAACCCACTCCAGTGTTCTTGCCTGGAGAATCCCAGGGACGGGGAAGCCTGGTGGGCTGCCGTCCATTGGGTTGCACAGAGTCAGACACGACAGAAGCGACTTAGCAGCAGCAGCAGCCAGGTGTTACTTGACTTCCTACTTTTGCATTCCAGTCCCCTATAATGAAAAGGACATCTTTTTTGGGTGTTAGTTCTAAAAGGTCTTGTAGGTCTTCACAGAACCGTTCAACTTCAGCTTCTTCAGCTTTACTGGTTGGGGCATATACTTGGATTATTGTGATATTGAATGGTTTGCCCTGGAAACGAACATAGATCATTCTGTCGTTTTTGAGATTGCATCCAAGTACTGCATTTCGGACTCTTTTGTTGACCATGATGGCTACTCCATTTCTTCTAAGGGATTCCTGCCTGCAGTAGTAGATACAATGGTCATCTGAGTTAAATTCACCCATTCCAGGCCATCTTAGTTCGCTGATTCCTAGAATGTTGACATTCACTCTTGCCATCTCCTGTTTGACCACTTCCAATTTGCCTTGATTCATGGAGCTGACATTCCAGGTTCCCACGCAATTGCTCTTTACAGCATTGGACCTTTCTTCTATCACCAGTCACATCCACAACTGGGTATTGTTTTTGCTTTGGCTCCATCCCTTCATTCTTTCTGGAGTTATTTCTCCACTGATCTCCAGTAGCATATTGGGCACCTATTGACCTGGGGAGTTCATCTTTCAGTGTCCTATCATTTTGCCTTTTCATACTGTTCATGGGGTTCTCAAGGCAAGAACACTGAAGTGGTTTGCCATTCCCTTCTCCAGTGGACCACATTCTGTCACACCTTTCCCCCGTGACCCGCCCGTGTTGGGTGGCCCCACGGGCATGGCTGACTTTCATTGAGTTAGACAAGGCTGTGGTCCTAGTGTGATTAGATTGACTAGTTGTTTGTGATTATGGTTTCAGTGTGTCTGCCCTCTGATACCCTCTTGCAACACCTACTGTCTTACTTGGGTTTCTCTTACCTTGGATGTGGGGTATCTCTTCACGGTTGCTCCAGCAAAGTGCAGCCACTGCTCCTTACCTTGGACAAGGGGTATCTCCTCACCGCTGCCCCTCCTGACCTCGAACGTGGAGTAGCTCCTCTAGGCCCTCCTGCACCCGTGCAGCCGCTGCTCCTTGGATGTGGGGTAGCTCCTCCCAGCTGCCGCCCCTGGCCTTGGGCATGGCTCCCTTAGATACATTGAAAAGAAAAATTTGAGCTACTCAAAATCAATATATAAATTTATGAAATAATGCAAATGCTCCACAGTGCATTTAGCCAAATCTTAGCCAAGTCAGGAACAAAAATAACATTATGAGAACCTATTGGATAAGGACATGAAGATGCTTCATCCTTCCATTTGTTGCTGTTATTGTTGTTCAGTTGCCAAGGTGTTCAACTCTTTGGACTTCAGCATGTCAAGCTTCCCTGTCCTTCACTGTCTCTTGGAGTCTGGTCAAACTCGTGTCCATTGATTCAGTGATGCCATCCAACCATCTCATCCTCTGTTGCCCTCTTCTCCTTTTGCCTTCAATCTTTCCCAGCATCAGGGATTTTTCCAATGAGTCAGCTCTTGATATCAGGTGGCCAAAGTATTGGAGCTTTAGCTTCAGCATCAGTCCTTTCAATGAATATCCAAGGTTGATTTCCTTTAGGATTGACTATATACCACACAAACCTGTCAGATCTCAAATACCACATATCACATCTCAAATGCTGTTTCCTCTGAAAGCCAAGTTTCAACTTGGGAACAACCTCATTTTAAAGACCAAAGCCCAATATTCCACAATCTTAGGGTTAAACAGAGAATCTGAAGAACACATCTTTAGTGAAAACTTAAACTAAGGTCGACATTTACTGATGTCACTACAAACAAAACACTATCTTGAAGAATCTTATAATAATCAACTCTTAGGCTTTACTGCCCTGTGAGAGAGAGAGAGTGCACATGTGTGTGCACGTGCATGAGTGTTAATACAAGTGTTTTCTACAAATAAACCTGGCCACCAAACTCTTTCTTTAGTTGC
Organism: Bison bison bison; assembly: GCF_000754665.1. Lineage (NCBI taxonomy): Eukaryota > Metazoa > Chordata > Mammalia > Artiodactyla > Bovidae > Bison > Bison bison. The sequence continues at coordinate 1,356,455 of NW_011494799.1, read as the reverse complement.
TGGTGTATTTTTGTTTTCCTGTGTGCACTGAACACATTTCTGCAGTTGTGAACAACTACATTTGATTAAAATCTGTCAGATTTATCTTTTTAGCAGGAGAAAAGAAATATGTGTTTCTCCAGAAAGGAAATCAATGTGTCTTTATGATAGATGCAGAGTGGAAGGCTGGATACTGTCACTTTAAGTGATGAAGCAGAAAGACAGGGTGGCTCCGTAGCTATCACCCACTGGCTGCTGACATAGTTGTTGGGAGGCAAAGCCCTGTTTAAATCTTATAATCATTGTTTATAGGATAGGCTTACAGTCACTGACCTAATAGTTGTTACTCCACCTTGTTAAGTTACCAAGTCTAGCATCTGAGGTGTCCACAGCTTACTTTGTTTAAATTCTCTTAGCAGGATCTTTGGACCAGAGCTCTGCTCTGTTGCTCTTCAGAGAAAAGAGTTCTCCCCTCCCCATAGGAAGGCACCAGGTCTGCAAGGGAGGATAACTGTAGCACAGAATCCCCTATCTGAAGATAAACAGAAAACAGAAACCTACAAAGCAGCTCCCAGGCTATGCCAGAGACACATAAAGGAGAAAGCATCCTCCAGGGGCCATAATGGGAGACTGCTTCCTGCAAAAATAGGTCCAGAGATCTCCTCCCTCCACTTGAGACCCACTCTCCTCCCCCAGGACCCCAAGGGGCTCTGGACAGAGCTGTGCTGGAGAGCAAAGAAACTTGTGCCCTGGCATTGTGAGCTTAGAAGGTCCTCTTTCAGAGATGCTACAACCAGCAGACACTTACCCAATCAAGATTGCTTGAGAAGGTCACAATAAGCAGGGATGTCTTTACAGAGTGAGTATTAGTTCTCTGTGGCTGTAACGAGTAAAACCATCCTAATGGGCTTGTAAAGGAATGTCAGGGTCTATGAACTCATGTGTCAGCTAAAATTACTGTCTCTCTTGTCTCATGAATGACATCTGTCAATGAAGTATTTGAACTGTTTATTTGTAGTCAATTTCCATAATATATATTATATATAAAATATATTTTATATGTATATTTATATATAATACATAAAATATTACATATATAAACATTTCAAATATGTTATATATATTATATATTTATATGTGATTGAACTTTATATATATTATATATAAAGTATTTGAAGTGCTTATGTGTAGTCAATTTCCATAATAATGGTGTATGTAAAAGCCCCTCTCCTAACCAACATTTTTAAAATAATATGTTGCATTTTGTTCCTTAATTAATATAAGTTATATATAAAATAAGTTACATATAAAACATAATATATATATTTATATTCATACTGGCTTGCCTTGTGACTCAGTGGTGAAGTATCCACCTATAATGCAGGAGACCTGGGTTCAATCCCTGGGTTTGAAAGGTCCCCTGGAGAAGGGAAAGGTTACCCACTCCAGTATTCTGGCCTAAAGAATTCCAAGAAGTGTATAGTTCATGAGGTTGCAAAGAGTCAGACACGATCGAGTGAGTTTCACTTCACTTCACGTGTATATATGTACGGTATTATATATATAATAAGTTAAATATAAAATAAGTTGACTTTGTTCCTTGAGAAGTTCCTTATTAAGTTCCTCCTTATTAAGTTCCTTATTGAAGTGCCTGTGCACAGGTGTGTTCTGCATGTTAACACAGGCCTGATTAAACCATTGATGACATTTTATGCAGAGCACCTAGCAAGTGCTTAGAACACGGTTGGTATTCTTTACAGGTTCTTTCCTAATTGATCACGCCTCTCTTCAATTTGTACATTCTACAAATTAAATAAGCACAAGCAATGAGTGCAATTGCTTAAAGCTAAATGACCTCGCCCTTTTTTCCCAATGTCCACCTTCTATCCTCACCTCACTCCTACAGTTTCCAAACTGTTCAAGAATTAGCGTTTAAGAGTTGCACATTAAGACTTTGTTGGCCACCATTGCATCCATTGTAAATGATTGGAGCCTTCCCACAATTTATATAAAACTGAACATACATTCTTACATTCTAGTAATAGACTCTAGTAATGGTGTCATACACTTCTGATATACTGATGGATTTGATTTGCTAACATTTTGCTTATAATTCTTGGTAGAAATTGGTCTTCAAATTCTGTGCTGTCTTTAGAAGCAATCTTCACAAAATAATTTTACTACCTTTCCTTTTTATGGTTGAATAGATTTTTTTATCACATTGAAACTGATTTTTAATAAGGAATTCATCTATAAAACCGTTTAGGTCTGGTGCCTTTTTTAACAATAGATCTTTTACTCTCCAGTGTCAATAATAATTGATCTATTCATGGTTCTTTAAATGATCACTTTTGGTATTTTTACTAGGAAATTATCCACTGCCTTCAGTTTTCCATAATTATTTCTATAGATCTGCACATAATACCCACCAGAGAGTTTTCTCTTCTCCGTATCTATGATTATGTCTCCTTTACAGAGCTGTATTTATATAACTTTCTCTCTAACCACGCTTTACCAGGATATATTTAGTTCATTAATCTTTCAAAGCACCTAATTTTGATTTTACCTACCCATTTTTATGTTTGTTTTCTACTCCATAAATTTTAGTTTTTAATCTTTACTAACTACCTCCTTCTTTAGTTTTATTTTGTTACTTTCTAGTTTGAGTATTTTAAATTTACTTTCAATTGTTATTTCTTAAACAATAAAGATAATCTCAGGATATAGTTTTTTGTCTGAGTACAAGTTTGCTTGACTGTCTCACATAGTACATATTTTACTATTCAGCTACTACATTTTTATAGTTGTACTTATTCAGCTACTATTCTTGTATTGTAGCTGAATAAGTGTCACAGCTATAGAGTTGCATTATTTGTTTTATAAATATTTACATATACATTATCTCACAAAATTAGAATCTCTTCCTCTTTATTGTTAGTATTCCCAAAGTACAGAGCACAGCTTTTTGCCCATTGATAGAACTTCTTTAAATATGTGTAGGATTTTTTTTTTAATATGGAAGGTATAAAACTTGCCAGAGTATCTAACTCTGGGAAACCTATGCACATCAACCCAAGTATCTTCAAAACTTAGGTGATGGTGGAAAACTGAATGCTAAGGGGGATTCCAAGGCAAACCATTCAACATCACCGTAATCCAAGTCTGTGCAGCAGCCATTAATGCCAAAGAGGCTGAAGTTGATCGGTTCTATGAAGACCTACAAGACCTTCTAGAACTAACACCCAACAAAGATGTCCTTTTCATCATAGGGGACTGGAATGCAAAAGTAGGAAGTCAAGAGATATCTGGAGTAGCAGGCAAGTTTGGCCTTGGAGTACAAAATGAAGCAGGGCAAAGCCTAACAGAGTTTGGCCAAGAGAACGCACTGGTCATAGCAAATACCCTCTTCCAATAACACAAGAGACGACTCTACACATGAACAACACCAAATGGTCAGTATCGAAATCAGATTGATTATATTCTTTGCAGCCAAAGATGGAGAAGCTCTATACTGTCAGCAAAAACAAGACCAGGAGCTGACTGGCTCAGATCATGAACTCCTTGTTGCAAAATTCAAGCTTAAATTGAAGAAAGTAGGGAAAATCACTAGACCATTCAGGTATGACCAAAATCATATGCCTTATGATTATACTGTGGCAGTGACAAACAGATTCAAGGGATTAGATCTGATAGACACAGACTCTGAAGAATTATGGACGGAGGTTAGTGACACTGAACAGGAGGCAGTGATCAAGACTGTCTCCAAAAAAAAAAGAAATGCAAAAAGGCAAAATGGTAGTCTGAGGAGGCCTTACAAATAGCTGAGAAAAGAAGAGAACTAAAGGCAAAGGAGAAATGGAAAATATACCCATTTGAATGCAGAGTTCCAAAAAATAGCAAGAAGACATAAGAAAACCTTCCTTGGTGATCAGTGCAAAGCAATAGAAGAAAATAATAGAATGTGAAAGACTAGAGATCGCTTCAAGAAAATTGGAGATCATAAGGGAACATTTATTTCATGCAAAGATGGGCACAATAAGGGACAGAAACACTATGGACCTAACAGAAGCAGAAGATATTAAGAAGAGGTGGCAAGAATGCACAGAAGAACTATACAAAAAAGGTTTTCATGACCCAGATAACCACGATGGTGTGATCACTCACCTAGAGCCAGACATCCTGGAATGCAAAGTCAAGTGGGCCTTAGGAAGCTTCACTATGAACAAAGCTAGTGGAGGTGATGGAATTCCAGTTGAGCTACTTCAAATCCTAAAAGATAATGTCGTGAAAGTGCTGTACTCAATATATCAGCAAATTTGGAAAACTCAGCAGTGGTCACAGGATTGGAAAAGGCCAGTTTTCATTCCAATCCCAAAGTAAGGCAATGCCAAAGAATTTTCAAACTACCGCACAATTGCATTCATCTTACATATCAGTAAAGTAATGCTCAAAATTCTCCAAGCCGGGCTTCTACAGTATGTGAACCACGTTCAAGCTGGATTTAGAAAAGGCAGAGGAACCAGAGAACAAATTGCCAACATCCGTTGGATCATAGAAAAAACAAGAGAATTCCAGAAAATTCTGACTTATTGACTATGCCAAAGGCTTTGACCGTGTGGGTCACAACAAACTGTGGGAAATTCTTCAAGGGATGGAAACACCAGACCACCTTACCTGCCTCCTAAGAAATCTGTATGCAAGTTAAGAAGCAACAGTTCAGACTGCTTCCAAATTGGGAAAGGAGTACATCAAGGCTGTATATTGTCACCCTGCTTATTTAACTTCTATGCAGAGTACATCATGTGAAATGCCAGGCTGGATGAAGCACAAGCTGAAATCAAGACTGCCAGGAGAAAGAACCAGATATGGAACAAGTATCAATAACCCTAGATATGCGGATGACACCAGTCTTATGGCAGAAAGTGAAGAGGAAATGAAGACCCTCTTGATGAAGGTCAAAGGGGAGAGTGAAAAAGTTGGCTTAAAACTCAACATTCAAAAAGCAAAAATAATGGCATCTGGTCCCATCACTTCATGGCAAATGGATGGGGAAACAATGGAAACAGTGAGAGACTTTATCATTTTGGGCTCCAAAATCACTGCAGATGGTGACTGCAGCCATGAAATTAAAAGATGCTTACTTCTTGGAAGAAAAGCTATGGCCAACCTAGCAGGATATTAAAAAGCAGAGACATTACTTTGCTGACAAAGTTCCATCTAGTCAAAGTTATGGTTTTTCCAGTAGCCGTGTATGGATGTGAGAGTTGGACCATAAAGAAAGCTGAGCGCAGAAGAATTGATGCTTTTGAACTGTGGTGTTGGAGAAGACTCTTGAGAGTCCCTTGAACTGCAAGGAGATCCAAGAAGTCCATCCTAAAGGAAATCAGTCCTGAATATTCATTGGAAGGGCTGATGCTGAAGTTGAAGCTCCAATACTTTGGCCACATGATGCGAAGAATTGACTCACTGGAAAAGACCCTGATGCTGGGAGAGATTGAAGGCAGGAGGAAAAGGGGACGACAGAGGATGAGATGGTTGGATGGCATCATTGACTCAATGGGCATGAGTTTGAGTAGGCTCCGGGAGTTGATGATGGACAGGGAGGCCTGGCATAGTGCAGTCCATGGGGACTGAGCAACTGAACTGACTGAAAGGGGATTCTGTTAGAGGAGAAGGTGCGACATCAGATTTAAGCAACATAGAGCTGGGCTCCAATGCCAACTCTTTTCCCAAACTTCAGTTTCTTCATATATAAAGCAGGTGAAAAAAAAGTTCTTCCTTCACAAAGCTGCTATGAGGATTAAATGAATGAGTGTGCCTGACACATAATAAGAACTCCACAGCCATGAGCTCACAGCATTACTGTTATTATCCCTATAGTTATAGTAGGGCCAGGGTGATGGGGTGGGAACTAACTGAGTGGTGGAAGCCACCCAAGGGGAATTGGAGTTGGGAAAAGGACAAGAAAGGGAAGTCGCTAGCCCAGTCTTAATTCAATGGTCTTGAAAACATCGAGTATGTATGAGAAATGTTAAATCCTTTCCTTGTAATGGTGACATTCCGATAAGCTGGTTCTCTATTTCATTTCCATCTCACTAAATAATATTACACCAAACTTCTCAAGAGAGTGCCCTCCCCACCAAGTTCACCCCAGAGAGGATGGAGTGGATGGAAGGAGGCAAGATAGGCAGCCGTAATGTAGCCGCCAGCTGTCCAGTGAGTGTCCAGAAAGCGTCAGCTTTAAGGACCATTCCTGTGGAGGAAGGAAGCATGCTTTGGCCATTCTCTTCCAGGTGAAATAAAGTCAGGGCAGAGGCAGCTGTTCCTGATCGCTGTCCTGTGTTTCCAGGGATGTCTCCAAGGAAGAATGGGCTCTGGTGCAGATGGCCAGATCCCAATCCCACTCCTGCCGTTGGCTAACCGTGTTGTTAGCCAAGAGTCTTGACTTCTCTGGGCCTCAGTAAAAGGAGGACTTTACTTAGAAACATTTATGGAACACTATTTTAAGCGCTTTGCAAAGATTAACCTATTTAATCCTTACAGCAGGTGTGGGAGGTAGGTCAGATAGGGGATGGTGAGAATTAAAAAGTGAATGTACTTAGAGTATAAATACTTAGTCTCACAGGTCTTGTTGTCTGGCACATACTGAGTACTGTGTAAGTATAAGCATAAGCTGCTGTTATTATCACCATGAATGCCATGCTTTAGCTGCTGACCTCCTCACCATCTAACCGTTGTTCTGTTGCAATATGGCACTTTGGTGGCATTTTGTCTCTCCTCCTTCCATCACCAAGTTCTCGCCCCATTTCTCAGGCACAAAGAGTCATTTTAGCATTTCCTTCACATTCTTGCCATCTCCCCCTCCATATTTACATTGCCCTTCCTCACATTCTGAGACCCTAGTTCTTCCATCTCATTTACACGGATACCAACTCTCCTAGGCCTACAGGGTGCCAAGTATGATGCTAGGTATTCTCCCCTACGTGTAGTCTGGGCCCCTGTGATCATGACCAGATCCAGTTGGAAAGGTAAGATTCCATCAGCTGTCTATTGGGCTTCCCTTGTGGCTCAGCTGGTAAAGAATCCACCTGCAATGCAGGAGACCTGGGTTTGATCCGTGGGTTGGGAAGATCCCCTGGAGAAGGGAACAGCTACCCACTCCAGTATTCTGGCCTAGAGAATTCCGTGGACTGTATAGTCCACAGGGTCACCAAGAGTCAGACACGACTGAGCGACTTTCACTTTCACTTTTCAGCTGTCTATTTGCCTCCAAAGTCTTGTATTGTTGTTGTTTAGTTGCAAAGTCATGTCTGACTCTTTCGACCCCGTGGACTGTAACCCACCAGGCTCCTCTGTGCATGGATTTTCCCAGGCAAGAATTCTGGAGTGGGTTGCCGATCTTTCTTCAGGGAAGCTTCCTGACCCAGGATTGAGCCCATTCTCCCGCATTGCAGGCAGATACTTTACTGCTGAGCCACCAGGGAAGCCCTCTAAAGTCAACTCTTAAGCTAATATCCTTGAAACATCCACCTCGCCTTCCAAACTTTTTTACCATCACTCTTAAATGTTGGACTGGTTTGTTTTTAAAATATAGCATTCCAATTTTTTCAATAAAGAATCATGCCAACTTGAAGTAGTTATATCTTAGTCTCAGTTTTCTGTATGTTTCAATTTTTAAAGGTGATAAATGAACTGATGTGCAGCATGTAATGTGCTTTTTTTTAACTTTTTATTTTGTATCTGGGTATAGCTGATTAACAATATTGTGATAGATTCAGATGAATAGCAAAAGGACTCAGCCAAACATGTACATGTATCCATTCTCCCCCAAACTCCCCTTCCACGCAGGTTGCCACATGCTTTCTTAATAAACAAGTTTCTTATTCTAGCACACAAACATTTGAGATGATTATACCAATCAAGACATCTTACTCTACATATTTTAAAGCAACATCTTCAAATAAAGGAGTTAGAAACAACCAGAACCTATCATAAATGTGAATCTTTGAAATACACATCAGTAAATTCAGAAATGGAATAACTTGAGGTCATAAAAATGAGACTAAGTAAGTCAGGCTAGTAATGAGGATATATCTGATGATATATTAAATGGAAAAGGCTGGTTACAAAGTGTATGTAGTATAAGATGCAATTTTATTTATTTACAAGAATATATAGTAGTGCAATCACAATAGCTGATTTGTGGCGAAAGGGAAAATTCACTTTGAGGGTGTCTTAGTTTTGCTTTGTATATTCTAATTTTTCTTTGTAATGAGTATACATTGCTCTTATAGTATCAAAAAACAATAGAAGCAACTACATTTTGGTGGAAAACACAGTCGGACACTTATCTCCACCAGCTGAAACTCTCCTCAGTTAAGCCTTTTAATCTGCTGTCTCATCAGGCCATGCATTTGTTTGATAGATGGCTCAGTTGCCTCTGGCCTGTCATGTTGTTATTTGCTTTGAACTCTGAACATCTGGGTGGCAGGGACTCTAGCTAATATTGTTTTTTTAGTGTTTAGATATACAGAAAAATACATTAAAATTCTTCTGATCATTAGGATGAATCAAGAACCACTAGTTCAATATGTTGAAGGCAAATATCAACCTCCTAAGCCTGGAGCATAAAGAGAAACGAAGGATGACCCATGTCCCCATCCTCTGTCTCCTTCCAGCCACATCTACAGAGCAGGTCACACTCAGCAACATTTAAAACAACCACAGACGCAGGTTCCTTGACCACGGACTGCATTTTCTTCCTGGGGTAACTGCGGTTTATCTTAAACTATGCTTTTGCTTCAGTACAAATGTTAACCATGTTCATTAACAATTTTTAAAGTTCTCTTTTTTTCTTATCACTCCTAAAGTATGCTTTATTTAGTAAAAGATAGTGAACACATGTTCTGGAAATAGTAAAAGCCAAGCTTAGATATTTATTGAATTCATATTTTATATTTATATTTTCTGATTAAAATCAGAAGGGTAGCTGGCGTTTCCTTCATTTCCACAGGACAGAAAGACAGGGGCTGTGTCTGTTCAAAAACAAAAATGTATCTGAAAAAAATAAAAATATATCCTAAAAATTCAGATATTACCTTTACAATGTCAAATACATGAATAATTGGATAGTTGTCCTGTATTATTTTTTTCATATGGTCAGTTAGCAATATATAGAATGCCACAATGGAACTGATTAACTTTTTTTCAAAAATTAAGATACTCAATAAAAACCAATTAAAAAAAAACAACAAATGGACATAATTAAACAAAAACAAAACCCAGGCATTTAAAAAGAATCCTCACATCTAAATGCAAAAGAAATTATTCTATAATAACTTATGAATCCAATGTAATACCAATAAATATTCTTAGACTATGTCTTATTTTTTATTTTTTAAAAGCATAATGATAAAAATTAACCACACATAAAAGTGCTTTATACTAGACATGGAGGAAGCATAGGTTTTTAATTAGACAGCATTGAGCTATTTGGGTACTTTTTCATATCACATAGCACAAACTTAAAAAAAATAAAACTATGAATGGAAAACAAAAGAAAACAACAGTTAAGATAAAAGTAATTTAAATAGTTTCTTGCATCTTAGAGGCTTTTGGGAACCATGAAAGGCCCAGGTGAAGGCAATTAAAATATATTTGTTAATATATGACATAACTGAATATTAAGAAATATTTAAAAGCAAAAAACATTTAAGAAAAATTAGCCTGGAAAAGAGAGGACTAGGGTCTACTTTCTGAAATGTTGACTCATGTCCAGGAGAAAGAAATCATGTCCAAAAAAGAATACATTCTGAATAAACAACAGCGTGGGAGGAAAAAAAAAAAGAGTAACTGCTCTGCTGCCAACCTGACTTAAAAAAGACAATGACTCTTGAGACCTGCCTTTAAACTCTGTCCTGTCTTGGACCAAACTTAGCTTGTGCTGGACACGTTGTGAAGGTCCTTCAACACTTCCTCCTCAACACATCTGCCACATAAGGCACTGGTGGCCACCTGAAGTAAGACACAGATCTGAGCCATACTGCCATGGAGGGGACCTGGAATATTCCCCCAGAAAGGCCACTGATAACCCAGGCAAACGTCAGGGAAGAGAAGCTGTCGACGAAAGGCATCATCTGTCTGAGATGAGTTTGATAGGTGGAGAGAGGTTGCCCAAGGGAATAGAAGAAACAATTCCAAGCATTCCAGGCAGAGGAAATTGCATGTTCAAAGGCACTGAGGTATTCGGATGTGCTCAGAGAATACACTTCTGTGTAACTAGAGAGCAGGATAGGTGGCCAGAGGTGGTCCTATAGAGTCAGGTCCAGTGCACATTAGCAAAAGTCTTCCTTTCTACCATGTTAAGTTTGGGTTTTGTCTTTAAGGCAGTTGTAGAGTTATTACTACAAGGATGTTTTTACAGGGAAATTACATCATGGTATTAGCATCTTAATGTTCAAAATATCCTTCTGGTGATACATAGTATGAAGACTAGGCTGGAAAATAATATTGGAATCTGTTGCAATATTATAGACAAAATTCCATATTCTTTTGAGTGTGGAAGCAGAGTCATGCAGTGGTCAGCAGCTGGCATTGACAGAAATGGTGAATCGCTTTTGTGAAGGAGAAAAAGGAAAGGAAGAGTCTAGGAGAATTGTACTTGGGCAATTTGGTAGATGGTTGCATATTTTTCCAAAATAGGCAATACAGAAGGAAAAGGGTAAGGTGGTCAGGAGAGATGGCATATTTAGTCTTCTAGGCATAGAGCTTATGGTGCCTATGAGATATCAAAGGAAGAAGTTGCATTTACTAGAATGTGAGATTCCTGAGGGCAGAGACCTTGTTGGTTTAGTTCAACCAACCAGGCACATGGCTTTCAACATAATCACTGTTTAGTACATTATCCAGCAGAAGGTAAATAGTAAATTCCAGTTGAATATGTGTTTTTGGATGAATTGGGTCTGAATCACAGCACAGTGTTCCAGGCAATGCTCTTTGGTTTCCCTGCACAGAAAATTCTAGAACCTCTTCTAATGTCCACCAAGACCACTTTACTTCCAGAAATAGGACAATTATGGTCCACTCAAAAAGGAATGAATTACAAAAATCTTACTATGATTCCTAGCAGTCCTATTGTTAACAGACATAAGCAAGCTTGTTTGCTTACTGACAGAAGAAAAATTCACAAAATAATTTTTGGAGTGATCAGACTGAGCAGAATGAATGATAATCACAGCATTGGAGTGAGCCTCTGATTTTTTTCATCACATGTGTGACTTTTAAGTTGCTATTGAAATGGTTCAGAGAGCTGAGTCTGATTGTTGAAGATTGCTGTTGATTCACATACACATCAAAACTTGGAAAGAGAGTTGCAGCGGAATGAGAAGTAGTGAGAAATCCGGGGCTGAAGTAGAAATCTGGAAAAGACTTGAAGGAGAAAAAAAGAGGAAAAAAACATGGTAAATGGCCCTGCTACTTGGAGAAATTGAAACTAATCTTTTTGCCAGGGAATCTTGAACTACCTGCCTATCCCTTTAAGCATTCTCATGTACAAATCAAACACAGATGGCCCATTACATTTATGACCCCCTGTCAATTACTCTAGATGGAGCATGCATTAATTATTGAAATATTTTCATGGTATACACGCTGTTAGTGGTTACATTGCCACAGATAATTTCAATTTTCTGATTAGAAACTGCTATAAACAATTTTATTTATAAAAATTCATCTCGAATGTAGTAAAACTACATTCAGTAGTGGATTTTTTTTTCCATTTAACATAGCCAAAGTAGAAATTCTGGCCTCTATCCTTGGAAGTCAGCATTATGTTAGCATTGCACACAATACATAAACTCTGTCAAAATCTATTACAATTGTAGTAAATTTTGATTACTGGAGTTGTTTGTTATTTATGTCTAGAAGATAAAGATAATATTGGGAATAGCCTTCTTCTATTTGATATATAAGCTATATTGATAAAATATCTTGTTTTGAAAACAGTAAAAGTTAAAAAAAAAAGACTAAACTTGGTTGAAGCTTCAAATTGTGCATCCACTTTAGTTCAAGTAATAAACACTTCAGATGATGGGAAAGTCCGTTGAGAGTTTAGACTCTTAACTGGGTCGCTAGCTTTTGTCTGGCTTAGTAAACAAAATGCTGGGGTTAGTTAACTGCTGGAGAACAGTAAGAACATTCCAACGAAGCAGGCTTCAGAGAATGTGGAGAAATATTTTGAAAGAACTTAAAGAAAAGCCTAGGTATTTTCTGTCACTCTGGAGGAAACTATTCATTCAAGAAACATGAACTGAGCACCTATTATGTGCAGGGAACTTCTTAGGCATTTGGAGTATAAAGCAAAGATCTCTGCTCCTACCAGCAAGGAGATCCAACCAGCCCATCCTAAAGGAAATCAACCCCGAATAGTCATTGGAAGGACTGATGCTGAAGCTAGAACTCCAATATTTGGGGCACCTGATGCAAAAAGCTGACTTATTGGAAAAGATCCTGATGCTGGGAAAGATTGAGGGCGGGCGGAGAAGGGGACAACAGAATATAAGACGGTTGGATGGCATCACCAACTCAACGGACATGAGTTTGAGCAAACTGCAGGAGTTAGTAAAGGACAGGGTGGCCTGGCTTGCTTCAGTCCATTGGGTCACTAAGAGTTGGACATGACTGAGCAACTGAACAACAACACCCAGCATAGATTCTGAACCGACTGCCTCCTTTAATCCTCACACAGGCGAGATCACTTACCTAAGGTCATTCAGCAAAAAGGCAGTAAAGTCAGAATAATAACCCACACAGTCAATCTATATTCTGAACCCACCAGCTCACTCATATGTTTACTATTTTCAACTCATCTTTCTCTAGATCTTTGAGACAAGAATACTTAATGTTGTTAGCGCGACTTTTTTCAGTGAAAGTCTTCAGTTAGGCAGATTAGCCCTAAAAAAAAGAAGCTGTATCTCTTCTCTCTGAAATTCACTTTAGGAAAGAATGTTTATGCAAGGAATGGTAAAAAGAGATGGTCATTGCAGAGGCTGATTCCACATCCCAGTGGGATAAGACAGCTCCAGAGGCAGCAAGCAAATTCAACATGCTTCTTTCTCTGGCTAAAGCCAAAGAGGGTTAAAAACTATAATTCTCAAGAGGGACAAAGAGGCAGTGCTGACGGCACTGAGCTTTCACAACAGGTTTGCACAACATGGAAAAAATCAATTCCTACATACTTCAGCAGCAAGTAAGACTGGAAAAATATGGTCCCCAACTAGAATTATGCCACGGCATGGAAATTTAGCATATGCATCGGGTGCAGATCATCTACCAGTGAGCAATGCTTGTGTTTTGGACCACTCTCCCAGATATTCATAAGAAACATGACCAGTGGGGAGAATTCATGTAAAAATTCCTGGCATGGCAATAAGTGTTGTTGAATTAATTTGGGGTGTTAATTTTGCAAAACTAAACAGTAATGTATTTTCTTATCACTAATAAGGAAACTCTCAAGTTTGTGTGCTGCTGTGTGCGTGTGTGCTAAGTCATGTCCAACTCTATCCAGGCTCCTCTGTCCATGGAATTCTCCAGGCAAGAATACTGGAGTGGGTTGCCATTTCCTCCTCTAGGGGATCTTCCCAGGATCAAACCCAGGGATCAAACTCATGTCTCCTGCATCTCCTGCTTTGGCAGGTGGATTCTTTATGACTGTGCCACCTGGGAACATATTTTTGTTTTTCTTTTTATGGAAGTAATTTAATTTGGAAGTAATATGGAAGTAATAGTTAATTTACAAGGTTGTACTAGTTCTAAGCATACAGCAAATTGTTTCACTTTTATATAAATACATATACATATATAAATACATATACATATATATAGGGCTTTCCTGGTGGCTCAGAGTCAGACACGACTGAAGGAACTTAGCAGCAGCAGATGGTAACGAATCTGCCTGCAATGTGGGAGACACAGGTTCAATATATTCAGATTCCTTTCCCTTACAGGTTACAAGAGATTTAGTAGAGTTCCCTGTGCTATACAGCAGGTCCTTATTGTTTGCCTATTTCATATATAGTAATGTATATTTGGGAGAAGGCAATGGCACCCTACTCCAGTACTGTTGCCCGGAAAAGCCCATGGATGGAGGAGCCTGGTAGGCTGCAGTCCATGGGGTCGCTAAGAGTCGGACACGACTGAGCGACTTCACTTTCACTTTCCACTTTCATGTATTGGAGAAGGAAATGGCAACCCACTCCAGTGTTCTTGCCTGGAGAATCCCATGGACAGAGAAGCCTGGTGGGCTGCGGTCCATGGGGTCGCACAGAGTCGAACACGACTGAAGCGACTTAGTAGTAGTAGTAGTAATATATATTTGATAACTCCAAATTCTTAGTTTATCTCCTCCATGCTATCCCCTGCATTTCATAATTTTTAAAAACCTTTTTGCTATCGGTGAAAGAGACAGAGAGTCAGAGACCTCAGATGACTGATGTGAAGTCACATCAGGTTTAACAGAAAACAGCCCAAAACCTAAGCACACCAGTTCACATCAGACTCTGGACATTCCTCCGGGCTTCTTATTTCATCCTCGCCAAAGGAGATGGAGAAGGTAATACCATGTCCTCATGGACGAATGAGAGCTGAAGCTCAGAAACGCAGGACAAGTCAGTGTTTAATTAAGGAGAAATTGGGCATACAAAGTCTAGTGTGGGTGTGTGGGTGTGTGGGTGAGGAGGGCATGGGTAGGAGACGCTAAGGCACACAAGGATAGAAACTGAGAAATGCAACAGTAGAAGTCCGTGCAAGGTATGGAACTTGTCCTGTTCGGTTCAGTCTCTCAGTCGTGTCTGACTCTGTTGTACAGAGGTGGAAGTAATTAACTTCATCTAGATCCAGCTAATTGCAAATATATCTGGGTCGTAATCAAAACTCTAAGAATCTTGTAACTGGTGATGCAATGTCTAAAGCTGCTGTTCTGTTTTGTTTTGTTTTTATGAGACTGAATAAGAAATTTAATGAGAAATCTTGGGGAAAAAATAGCCTTATGTTTATTGAATCAGAAACTTTGGAGATTCCCCAAGTTAGTTCTCTCCACACGTCAAGTCTGAAGAGCGCAGGTCTACAATATCCCTCTCCTGTTAAACCTTCACCTTATCAGAGAAAACTAGGCAACGTGACATCGTGTTCTTAGTGAACCCATAAGGACTCCAAGCTGGCCCAACTTCTATCTCCAACTTCCTTCCCAGTCTAATGTTCTCCATGTCCATCACCCTCTGGTCAAGGGTTATAAAATACCAACTTAAATATTCTCGCAACTTTGGTTGAAATTCAATATCTAATTCGTGAACTATCAAGAGTTTCAAGCATTTTCCAAATTCACCTTTGAAATATCTTAAAAGTAAATCATCATTTGCACATCTCTAAAGACTTCCCTTGGAGAAGGCAATGGCACCCCACTCCAGTACTCTTGCCTGGAAAATCCCATGTACAGAGGAGCCTGGTGGGCTGCAGTCCATGGGGTCGCTGAGGGTCGGACACGACTAAGCGACTTCACTTTCACTTTTCACTTTCATGCACTGGAGAAGGAAATGGCAACCTACTCCAGTGTTCTTGCCTGGAGAATCCCAGGGACGGGGGAGCCTGGTGGGCTGCCGTCTCTGGGGTCGCACAGAGTCAGACACCACTGAAGTGATTAGCAAAGACTTCCCTGGCAGCTCTGCAGTAAAGAATCCAACTGTAATGCAGGAGTTTCAGGAGACGCAAGTTCGATTCTGGGTCAGGAAGATCCCCTGGAGGAGGGCATGGCAACTCACCCCGTATTCTTGCCCAGAGAATCCCATGGACAGAGGAGCCTGGTGGGTTAAAATCCATAGGGTCTCAAAGAGTCGGACACGACTGAAGCGACAGCATGCACGCATGCACATCTCTAAATTCCCAGTAATCCTCCCATTTCCCACAGTTCCTTGACAAGTAAAGCCCTTGGGCAATCCCATCTGCTGGCTTTCTTTGCCCCCTTATATGACAATCAATCCGTCGGATTCAGAGAGCCGGGTGTGTTTACAGTTTCTGAGGAAGCCATGATGAATTCTACCCTATGCTGAAGCTTCAGGTTTCTCATACAAGTGGTCGTTTAAACCAGGCTCCATGAGGGCATCTGAGGAAGTTTCTCCTTGCTTTCAATTACTTGGGGAAACCCCTCCAGCCTCCATCCTGGGATAAGGGAAGAAGGAATTATCCTCCTCTGGTCCAATTCTCACCACTCAACTAAGAGCACCACAGCTAGTATAACTCATTATTGTAACATTAAGAGAAATTTTAAATAAATAAAATTGCTCTCAAGTCTACCACCCTGACAAGTTCATGGTCCATACACATGTAGAGCTAAGTTTACATATGGATTTGCTTTTGCTTTTTAACTTTCTTCAAAAGTATGTTTCATTTTTGAATATGGCTACAGATTTCGTAGCCTTGTATTGCAATCTTGAAATACTATGTATATGGAATCAATCTACTTCTCTTGGACATCCAGTTGGCTTCCAATTTTTCATTTTGAGAAATACATTCTAAAAGCTAATTTTAGAGATTTTTAGAGATCCAATCCCAATATTGAACAATTATCCTTAAAGAAAAGAAGAAGTTGGCCCAAAGCCAGGATTACTTTGCTGACTTCCATTAGCCTACTCATAAGTGCATATCATTAGTCACAGTGGGGACCAGGCAGAAAAGGATAAAGAAAACTATATAAGATTGATCCTTTTTATCTTAAAAATCAGCTGAATGTACACGTTCTACTAAGAGACCCAGAAGTATCATTTTTCACGTACGATTTACTCTAAATAATATAGATGAAGTGTGTTATTAATATATACGGGGTTGGCTTCATTGCACCGAAAGGTTCTGAGTTACAAACAATTCACGGGTTAGATAGTCGGCCACTTCCTGATTAGATGCCTTCGCTTGGGTAGAGCCAACTAGAGATTTGCTGTAGCCGAACATTGTAATACAGCTGTAATTTGATTGCATTCTCACTTTCTGTTTTAGACTGTAGAATTGAAAACACATTAAAATCTGTTTAACCTTTATTTGACTACACTGCATGCAGCCATGTTACTGTGAGCTGGCCCAACATCTGACTTCTGTGTTCCCTTTTCTGTTCTCTTACTGGTCCCTTTCTCCCCCCACCCCCTGCCCCGTCACCAGTGATGGTGACACTGGTTTTGGTAGAACTCGAGGAAGACAGTAGAAGCCACTTGGAATAGCCCAACTTGGGGTCTGGGACAAGCAATCTTTTAAATTTTATTTTTTCCTTCTCCTGCCTAGATCTTCTACTTAGAAAAACAAGCAAAAAAAAAAAAAAAAAAAAAAAAAAAAATGCCAGAGGAGCCCTTGTCACAGAGGACTTTGAAAGACAGGACAAAGAGTCTGGATAATAAGAAATTATTTTAAGCAAGAATAAATCAGATCCAGATTTGTGCTCTGTAAAGATTTAGCTCGGTGAAGTGAATGGAAGAGAGAAGGGCCTGCCAAGGCTGAGCAAATATGGAGCTACAAATGGTGAGCTGGTGAGAAGGGTCCGGATAAAGAGGCAGCAGTAAGAATGGAAAGGACACAGGTGTAAGAGGAGCAAAATCACTGGGTGAAGGAGGCATGGAGAGTTATTCTTAGAAAGTTGTTACCTGGACAATCTCCTCCTAGGCCCTATGTCCTAAGATAACACCAGATTTTACAAAGCCATCTTCTAAAATAGCAAAAGTCTATAAGACTCAGGTATAAAACTGGCTGAAACAATCATTTGAACCTGGGCACCAATGTCCTGTTTGAAATGGAAATGTGTCATTGACTTTGTGGCCGTATTTGAAAAGCACCAACAGGTGTGATTTGGCTTGGCTTTTTGACTGATGTTGCCCAGTCTCTGAATGGCTCGCCACCTCGGTGGACATGCACAGCCCTATTTCTAAACATCTGGCAACAGTGATTGAGCTGCCTGGCTGTACCTGCCCTGGAAGATGGAAAACTCAGTGAAAGATACTGTGGAGAGTCTCCATCTTCTTGGAGAAGCAAAGGCAAAGAAAAAAATTAAAGCGGCTGAGTACATGTGGGTTTAAATAGAGTTGAGAAAAATTGTATCAGAGATTCTGGTAGGACTTTCACTGAAAATTAAAATTGCTAAGTAATTTGCCAGTAACTTAAAATATAAAACATGCAGATCCAGCAACTTCAGTCTAAGTAGCCATGCTAGAAAAATACTCATAGCAAATGAGTAATATGCTTAGGAGCACATGAGAAATACTTGGACACATAAGGAAGTGTGTACAGGTATATTCACTGCAGGGCTGTTTATAATGTCAAAGGGAATCTACCTCTAATATATGGGAATAATATGGCTATTTTACTAGTCATAACATGTGGATCTAGAAACAAAGTATGATCTGTATCTGCCCACTAACAAGGTAATCTCTCCAAGACACTGACGAGTGAAAAAATCAAGAGCATAATGATATTTACAATATGACACATGTTTTATACCAAAGACATCTTTTCCTCTAAAATAGTTCATTTTTTAAAAAAAATCAAGTGAGGTACAATCCAGGAGTTAATGGTTGAATCGCAACAGATGATAGACAAACAAACCCTCATTGGCAAACTCTGTTAGAGCTACCAAATGTATGCTGCTGCTGCTGCTAAGTCGCTTCAGTCATGTCCGACTCTGTGCGACCCCATAGACGGCAGCCCACCAGGCTCCCCTGTCCCTGGGATTCTCCAGGCAAGAACACTGGAGTGGGTTGCCATTTCCTTCTCCAATGCATGAAAGTGAAAAGTGAAAGTGAAGTCGCTCGGTCATGTCTGAATCTTAGCAACCCCATGGACTGCAGCCTACCAGGCTCCTCCGTCCATGGGATTTTCCAGGCTAGAGTACTGGAGTGGGGTGCCATTGCCTTCTCCAACCAAATGTATGTAGGACTACCAAAGCAGCTCTCAAAATAATGGTACAACTGCCATAGCTTAAATAATTTGGCAAAATAAATACCCAAAGACATGCCCCTGAATTGCCAGTGCAGGAACATCCTCATTTATGTCCTGTTTAAAAGGGAATGTGAAATATTATTTCTTCCTGAGATGAAATCCAGAAATTGAGCTGATTTGAAATCAGCTCCAAATAATCTAGACTGGAATGTATTCATTCAACTATTTTGGGGGGATTTAGAAATAAGTGGAAGCAAATCACTTTCCAAATTAGAAACTATGTCTGCAGTACCTTTCAATCCATTCTAATTTTTGAGGACAAGGCAGAGCTGATGCAATTTCAATATAGTTTAGCAGATAGTGATTATCACAAGATCGTCTTTTGATCCCTTAGGACTTTTTCACTTAAAAACTTGATGGTGTTTATGGTAAAGTGCTATAAGAGGGCTTCTAGCATATAACGGAAAAGAAAATATTAACCCACTACGCAGCCAAGAGCTGGATTAATCTTTTAAGCAATTCAGAAGAGCATCAGAACATGAACCCTGAAAGACAGCTCAAGTATTCTGAAAAATGCTCGACTATCTCCACTGTGACAGTCCACTTTAGTGGGTTTTCAGTTATTTTGGTCACCTTGCTTTGACTCATTCAAGTCTCAGAAGTAAGTTTTCACGTAAGTTGTTTTATTTTTCGTGTGTTTGAAAGTAATCGCCACCGAATATTTCTTTGAGCCAAAAAGTTGAACAGTCTGCCATGCTGAGCACATGAGGGTCACTCTGGGAAAAGGGTGTTTAATGAATAACTTTGCAGTAAAAGGCCTTGAAAACTTCCTCTAAACATTAGACCCGTGCTTACTTTTGGAAATACATTAACAGCGTCCAGAAAGCTGAGATGCTGGCAGCACTGTTAGGCAGACTTCAGACATCCCTGACATTTGAAGTGCATCACAAGGTGTGCGAACATGCCCACCCCTCCTCGGCCCTGACCCTGCTCCCTGCCACCCCCGTGCCCCCACCTCCACCCCCAGCCGGCGTTTGGAGATCATGTGGACTGGAGCTCTCCTGGAGAGAAAGATTGATAAAGCAAAGCCATCGGAGTTATTTCCTATGCATGAAATTGATTAAATGCTTCACTAAATGGCTTATAAATTTGCTTCTCATATTTCTGTCACCCACTGAAAAGATTACAGAAACTCTGCATATAACCATGTTGTATACAATACCAAATTACAAAAGGTTGTAAAAACTAATGTTTTGTTTAAAGTTTTGAGCAGGACCATATGCCTTCAGTGACCTTGAGTAAGCTATTTTAATTCAAAACATTTCAAAGAATAGAGAAGGGAGAAATATTCAACTCCATAACAAACCAGACAAGCAGTGGGTAGACCTCGGTTAACTCTGCTGAACTTCTGTTCTTTCCTCCAAGGGCGGAGAGTGAAGCCCTTTCCTCGGGCTAAACGCCTTGCAGTTGCAAAGCTGAGAAACGCATATGGTGTCAACAATATGTTTACAAAGGAGATGAGAAAAAAAGGCTTTGAGACCTCCCAAAGTTGAATCCACTCTACTATTTTTAGTTCAGAGACACAACCCAATGAGTCCTGTGTCTTGGCCAGACTTGCAGGACTATGGAGAAAAGATGACAAATGTTAGCATGGGTGATGGGGTTGTTTTATGTTTAGGCTTCTTGTTTGTGTATTTTTCATCTCTCCCCATCTTTCAAATGTCAGTTCTCTTCTTTCTTCCATTTGAGAGTTTCTTCCAACTCTTGTGTCACCAGGAGGGGACAGGGTGGGGTTTTTAGCAAAGAAGCCACTGGTAGGCAACCACGTGACCTATAGATGTGACTTGGGAAACTAATCCTTTGCCTAACGTGGCCTTAAAAGTACCTTCACTTCTACAAGAAAGATGATATTCTTTCATAACATTTATAAGACATCATGTCCCCAGCAAGAATTAGCATTTGGCATTAATACACAGCTCTGGCAAGAGCTTCAAGAGGAGATGTTTATAAGCAAAGGTGTGTTTAAGATCCCTGCTGGGCTGACCTTTGTGGTACACACCGCCAACCTCCGGTCACCTTCATGAATAGCCAGAGGAGGAGCCAAGATCTGCCACAGCCACCACCATCTGGACCTCAGTATGGTGGGAAACAAGTAGGGCCGTGCTGTCAATGGGATGGGCTTCCCAGGGGGCCCAGTGGTAAAGAATCAGCCTGCCAATGCCGGAGACTCAGGTTCCATCCCTGGATCAGGAAGATCCCCCAGAGGAGTAAATGGCAACCCACTCCAGTATTGTTGCCTAGAAAATCTCATGGACAGAAGAGCCTGGTGGGCTACAGTCCGTGGAGTCGCAGAGTCAGACACGACTGAGCGAATATGCACCTCAATGGGGAATGGGGGGAGGGGCGGAGGACAGGACTTTCCAACACCAGCTGAGGTACACATCTGCTTTTCTGTGACATTTCTGGGTACATGCAAGGAGTTATGATGGAACTATCCCTAGTTTGTGAAAACACAATGTAATCTCAGTAGTAAAATCCAGTTTGTTCTTTTTTTTAATGAGTACCTGTTCTGGGAGATATGCCAACAACTCAGAGATGATTTAACCAGACCATCAACAGCTGGACAACTTACTTAACTCTTTGGTGATGGCTACATGAACCTTCTTGTTGGCTTCAAGCCATCACATAATTAATGTTGATGCCAGACATACAGGGTTTAATAAATTATAACAAAGAGACTCCTTACTATACAACACAGAGAATAACTAGGTTCTCCCCACAGGTGTGAGCCATCTTAGAAGATGTGAATGCATGCTTCCTAAAGGTTACTCCCTGGAACACTGATTCTACAAGGTTATCCTTCATAAACCTGGAGGACAGCATGGTAACCCTCTCCAGTATTCTTGCCTGGAGAATCCCATGGACAGAGGAGCCTAGCAGGTTACAGTCCATAGGGTCACAAAGAGCTGGGTATGACTGAAGTGACTTAGCAAGCATGCATGGACGCATCCTTTATAAAAGGGTTTTGCTGATCAAATACATTAAAGTGAAAATCGCTCAGTCACGTCTGACTCTTTGCGACCCCATGGACTATACAAGTCCCTGGAATTCTCCAGGCCAGAATACTGGAGTGGGGAGCCTTTCCCTTCTCCAGGGGATCTTCCAAACTGAGGGATAGAACCCAGGTCTCCTGCGTTGCCCGCAGATTCTTTACCAACTGAGCCACCAGGGAAGCAACACTCTTTGGGAGAATCGTAACACACAGGAAAGTGTTAGGACTCCTGTTGCAAACAATCCTACCTATTCAGTGTACCTACAGCTTCTCACTTGACCCGAGACATTATTTTTATTTTCTGTATTAAGCTTAGAACCTGGGAATTGCTCTTTGTGGGAAACACTAATTTAAACCTACTGCATATCTAGCAGACTGGGCCACCTCGTTTGAAAGTTTAACAAGTTCTGGAATGCCCCTCCGGTAAGACTCCCCAGCAAAATAAGAGAAATCTCCAAGCTCACTGCAAGAAGGCCTCCTCCTTGCCATATACCAGCCTTGAATCATGCACACGTTCCTCTCCTAACGGGCACAAGTTGCATGGCTATATACATATATAAAATTTTGGCTACATTGAGTCTTAGTTGCAGCATACAGGATCTCTCCTTGAGATCAGTCTTTCCTTTCCTTCTCCAGTTGTGGCTCACAGATTCCAGAGCCTGTAGGTTCAGTAAGTTACAGCACCCAGGCTTAGTTGCCCCGAGGCACGTGGGGCCTTACTTCCCAAAGCAGGGACTGAACCCGAATTCCCTGCATTGGTAAGCAGATTCTTAACCACTGGACTAAGGAAAGTCCTTATATTTGTTCTTTTTTTAAGTAGATCTGACTAATCTACACAAGCACCTGCGGGCACTGAATGCCCAGATGAATATTGCTATCAGTCACTCAGCCATGTCCAACTCTTTGCGACCCCATGGACTGCAGGACTCCAGGCTTCCCTGTCCATCACCATCTCCTGGAGTTTGCTCAAACTCATGTCCATTGAGTCAGTGATGCCATCCAACCATCTCATCCCCTGTCACGCCCCCTTCTCTTCCTGCCCTCAATCTTTCCCAGCATCAGGGTCTTTTCTAATGAGTCAGCTCTCTCAGGTAGCCAAAGTATTGGAACTTCAGCTTCAGCGTCAGCCCTTCCAATGAATATTCAGAGTTGACTTCCTTTAGGATTGACTGGTTTGATCTCCGTGCTGTCCAAGGGACTCCTCCAGCACCACAGTTCAAAAGCATCAGTTCTTCGGCGCTCAGCCTTCTTTAAGGTCCAACTCTCACATTCATACATGACTACTGGAAAAACCATAGCTTTGACTAGACGGACATTTGTTGGCAAAGTGATGCTTTTTAATATTCCATCTAGGTGAATATTAGTTGTATTTATTAGTAAATAAATTCTTCACATACCTTGATTTTTCTTTCTATGATTACTTATAAACCCACCTCCCTGTTCTATTTTAGATATAAGCCACAAGCCAGTGTTTCTCCTTTCCTTTCTGTAATCAAGGTCACTCAGACATCAAGATCATTCAAGAAAACCTAGTGGTGTGTGGGAGTGAATGAGAGTGACGGTGATTATGGAGAGAAGTTGGATATGCCCTCATTTAATTTTTTTTAAGTAAACCATTTGCACACTTCAACCTCTTAAGTTGTATGGGTAGAAAATTACCCGTGAGGCGCCTGAGAGGAGATGGTTGATAGTGCTGGGTGACAAACCCCTGGTTCGACAGCCTTGGCTTGCAAACTGTGAGGAAGCGTCAAAACCACCTGGAGGCTGTGTTTAAAAAAAAACAGGTCTGAGGCCACACCTTCAGAGTCTGATTGATTGAATGTCTGTACACAGAAATACCACATTGCTCCAGAAATGCGTCAGCGGGTCTGAGCACAGGCCTGAGGATTTGCGTGGCTAAGGAGCGCCCTGGCGATGCTGGTGTGGCTGGTCTGGGAGCGCACTGGGGGAGTTCCAGCTGTAGGACAACTCCCCAACTTGCCTGATCAGTTACCTGGGGGTGTTATTGCAAACACCAAACAGCAGCCCTACCCCAGACTCCAGAGATGGCATCTCTAGGAAGGAAACGTGGGAGTCTGTATTTGTATAATAATAAACGCTGCAAAGCCATTTGAAACATCCAGGCCTGGACTACCTCAGCCAGAGAAGCAGGGCTTGCCTTTTAGATCAGGGCCCTGGGCCTTGGGCGCCCCGCCTGCCTGCCCGCGGAGGAAGCCGCCTCGGTGCCCGGGGCCTCTTCAAAATGCACGGAGGCCCAGGACCCGTGAATGCCTCGACCAATAACTTGTCTGGTAATTGGTATATTGATTGCTAATGTCATCATGTTTTAGTATACATAAACCCCTCACTCTATTCCACAGCCCCCAACAATCCCCAAAGTCATTGTTTATTCATCGTGACTCCCAAACTGGCCCTTGTCAGTTCCCGCTGGAGGGCTTGCTGATAAAAATCACCAGATGATTGGATGCACACATTCTTAACATGACTGACTCATGACATCTCAGAGGGCAGTCGGGGAGCCTGTCATTACAGTACAATACTTTCCTTTCTTCCTCTTATCTAGCCCCAGATGACTTTGAGATTTTTATTAACTCATTAATGACTGAAGATGTCATTAGAACCAGTAGAAGGGTTTTTAATTTTTTTTTCTTTCATTCTTTCCTTCTTTTATTGAGAATAAGTGCACAATTTGCTCCTGGTGAGAGGGGGGAAATAGCCAAGGCAAACCCAGTGAAGAGACCCTTTAACTTTATTAGAACTTGAAATCTGATTGACAGTTACGAGGACTGAAGGTCTGTACCCAGAAACACCAAGTTGCTTCAGAAATACACTGGGTAAGAAAAAATGGAGCAATTAGTAAGGAAACAGCAACTCATAAAATTCAGCAATTTCTATTGTGTGGTGGGACCAATTTTTCCAACCTAACAGCTAAATTAAAAAAAAAAAAAAATTCAGAGGAAGGCTACTGAAACCTCTAAATGTTTCTTAACCTACACATTCATTAAACCATATCTTGTTTCTGCCTGCCTTTAATTTTCACATCTGCAGAATTGCTTTTAAAAATCAAATTAGATCTTTTGAAGGCACTTAAATTGCAACAACCTTATGTTTTTTTATATACTCTTGGGTTTCAGGCTTTTCATCTGGGTTGTGTGTCCAATTAATGGGATATCTCAAGGAAGCACTAATCATTTCGAAAACTTGAGAATCTGAAAAGCAAGCAGACTATTTTCATTATAACTGATTGGATTGAGAATAAGCTACAGAGGAAATGTTCAATAATTATGATAACTTTTTTTAGATGAGATCACAAAAAAATGTCAGTCACATAAGGTACTTTTCCCTGCAATGAAGTCTTTGAAGTTCGTTTCAGTGGATTCCTCTTCAGGGTTCAGCCTCGGGCATGGCAGAAGGCTGCTTAGAGAGTGGGTTTACACAGATTTTATCAGGCTGGGTAATTCACTTGGCAAAGCAAACGTCTATTACTCGATGTATCTCATATGTTATTAAGTGTTTATGAAATTTTACTATTGTCAAAACACATTGTAAATTAACAGATTCTTGTAACACATGGAAACTACTCCCCAGAAGAGAAAATTGTTTTCTGAGGACCTAAAAAGATTTCTACCCAAGGAAACTGCTGTCAGTAAACTATGACCAAGATTTCAATGTGCCTGAAGCCAAGTTTTATTCTTAAATCACCTAATTATATCTTTCTGTATTTATTTGCCCGGTGGAGAATTTTACTCATTAAATGTTATGCTAAACAGAATAATTAGTTAATATCTGCAGATTAATTAAATACAATAATTTTCTCTAATTCAGTAATAATCATATTAAATTTTTTTTTAAATTGTTCAACTTTCTGTACATGATGCCAGATATCCAGATAAAACCTGGGAGAAAATGAGTTAAAAGCCCAGATGTTTTTAAGCATCCAGATGTATGGTGTCAAGTAAACAAAACATCAAGGTTTTTTACTATTTTTTTTCCCATTTTCATCCAGATGTTTGGTGTCATATAGACACACTTTTAATCTGTTTAGTCATAATCACAGTGTTCTTTAATATCATTTGCCAATATTTGGATCCTTTCTTTACCATATTATTTCTAAAATTTTTGTTTAATTCATTCATGGGGGAAAACACAAATAAGTAAAAAATTTAACAGCCATAAGACTCATAACACAAGACCACCAGCCAGAATGATGCCCAAGTCTTTTTGTTGCAAACTCTTTCCATGTGCATTTTTAAATGAGGAAAGACAATTCAGCTTAAATGGTTGGAATGGCAACTTAATTTTAATTGACAGGTACATGCTAATTTCAATTCTAATAAGCATATAGAAGAACCCCAGGCTCTCAATTGTAAATGATGGCCATCTTTTCAATGGCTTTCTTTCCCAACTTCCTAAATCCCAGAAGAGACATTTCAGGAACAATTTCTGCTCTGGTGACTTTGGGAATGTAGAAGCTCTGACCTTGGACTTGAAAGACTTGCCATTGAGCTTCAACTCTTCCATTTTCTGACTGGGTGACCCTGACCTCATCATTTAAGCTCTGAGCCTCAGTTTTCTCTTCTTTAAAATGGGAATAATAACTCTTCCCTCAGTTAACCTGAGGATCTAATGAAAGAAATCTGGAACTGCAAAATGTTTCGCAGGTACACATTATCGTTAGTTATAAAATATTTTATAATTATTTTAATGTATTATTAATGTTTAAGTGGGGCTTCCCAGGTGGTGCTACTGGTAAAGAACTCACCAATGCAGGAGATGTAAGAGATGCGGGTTCAATCCCTGGATTGGGAAGATCCTCTAAGGAAGGGCACAGCAACCCACTCCAGTATTCTTGCCTGGAGAATCCCATGGACAGAGGAGCCTGGAAGGCTAAGTCCATAGGTTTGCAAAGAGTCGGACAGGACTGAAGCAACTTAGCATGCAATGTTTAAGTATTAATAGGGAAAGTGACTGTCACTGTTAATATGGAATCCAGGGGAACAGTAAAGATAACCCACACAAAAGGATCTGATCAGCTATTTACGGTTTCCAAATTGTATACAGAAATGATTATAATTCTTGGGTGTACAAAACAACATCAGATTATGTTACGGAGTCCACGCTCTCTCTGCTTGATGCACAACAGGCCGATGAATCCAAGAGACGAGGCAAGGAAGAGAGTTTAATTAGGGAGCCAGCAGACCCAGAAGACGGCAGGCTAGTGCCTCACAATAGCCATCTTATTGGGGTCTGGATACCAGGTTCTTTTACAGATCAGAGAGAAAGAAGCAATGAGGAACTAAAGTCCACAGGCAGAATAGAGAGGGAGATGCAGCGAGGAAGTGCAGTAGAAGGGTCTCCAGTCCTGTGAAGCGTCACCAAGGGAATGTCCAGCCTTCAGAAGGGGTGTGTTAATCTCTTCTATTCACAGGGCAGAGACAAACTATCTCTCCTTGAGTTGAACAAAGGCACTTTATAGTCAAGCAGAGGAACAGGGTCCTCCAGGCAAGCCGTGAGTATGATTATAATAATAAAAGCAAGTCAAAGAAACAGTTTCCAACGTGGAGTCAGAATTGGCTTCCTCCCTGCAACAGTTATACTCCTCCGTGCATCTATGCCCTTACTGCATCTCATCTAGGTAAATAGAGAAATAATTGTAGGGATATTCTCTTAGGTAACGAAATAGACTAATCCTAGATCCCATTGATTTGGTCTCTACTACAATAGGGCACTCCTGCCGATCTAGAACTGTATTCTTGACCCACTGTTGCACTTAACTTTGATGGACTCACTGACCCTCCTGGCTAATGCAAAGACTCAAACATCTGCATACAGTAATTTTGTGGGCTGCTAAATATTCAAACAGACCTCATGGTTTCTATCAAGGGAGATGGCTTTTACGATTTTGTGCTATTAGCAAAATGTGCATCCTAAAAAATTGTCATCGAAGAATAGGTCAACCTTCCTGCTACAATACAAGAGGGTTTCTAAGTGAGAAATCAGCTCATGCATTTGTAAACCTCTAAACACTAAAAACCTTTCAAGCATTCTAATCTTAGACTTTTTTGTCATGACTCCAAGATTTTGGAAAAAAAAACAAAAACCTCAAAATGTTTGAGTTCTACTTTTAAAATATGGAAGGTTCTTGAAGTAAAGAAAGGGAAGAAAATAAATGCAAGGAAGACAAACCTGGTTAATTTTAATAAAAAAAAAAAATCCGCAGTGTCAGAACACCACAGTACAAAAAAGCTCCCATGTTAAGAAATTTCTTTCAAAGTTGAGTGCAACTTTTTTTCTCAATATGTGACCGTAGAGGAGATGGAATGAGGAACCGGGTTTTAGCTCCTCAACTTTCTGAAGTCACAGACCTCTCATCAGCATATAGCTCTGTGTGATGAACACTTACTGTGAAGAACCAGAAATCAATGCAAAAGGAAACAATCATAATAAAAGGGACGCTTTCCACCATCAGAACCGGGAAAGGTGTGTGAGCTGGAAGAAAGTACAGTACTGAAACCCATGACAAGTCATGATAAATGGGTCGTTATAAAATTCATGTTTAGGCAGCACCAGGCCGGGGATAATGCCATTCGTCATGGTAACACTCGGCCGCTAATGAGCCCTCATTGCATATTCATGTCCGTGGCGTTTCTTCTCTCCCTCCCACCCCGAACTAGTGCCTGGAAATATCTCCACCTCAAACTGCAGCTCAGGCCTTCTTCTTCTTCTTCTTCTTCTTTCTTTTTTTTTTTTATTTGTTATGTTGCAGCAATTACAGTGTAAAAGTGCTGCCCAAGATTGATTGCTCTGATCTGTAGTTCAATTGTAAATTAGAATACACATCCCCCCAGGGACACACGGCCCCTATTTGTGATTAAGAAAAAAGCCCCATAATAGACTAATAGGTAAAGTTCTCTCTCTTTTACTTTCAGGCAATTAGCTTGATGAAATGGCCTCTTTTTGTGTACCCTGGAAGTGTAAAGCGATATCATAATGAAGTATATGATGTTTATTCTATGATTTTCACCTTCCCGGGTATGCAGGAATGCATAAGTAATGGCTGCTTTGTCTGGTGCATTTACTGATTCACAAGTGAACTATTTCTTAAAGATGCAGTGTGTGCATTCTGAGGCTTGAGGTAAGCAACCCCCTGACTTTGGGCTACCCTCCACAGAAAGAACTCTACTAAAGAGGAGAGAAATTCCCAGGTAGTGGTGAGAGCAGGACTCTGATAGTCAAGAGCCATCTAACTGCCTGCTGGCTCCGAGGTGGATGAAGTGGTAACACATTGGAAGCACTCAGAATCAGTGAAGACCCCGGGAGAGTCTGGCAAAGTGTCCAGAGGTGACTTTGAGTCCAGTGAGCATCCAGGTGGCCAAAATGTGTGTTTCATCTCCCGTGCTTGGTTTTGGAACACTAGCTCAGTCTATACTCCTGGGTTAGAGGAGTTAAAGCTAGGGTTAAAGCTAGCCCTACACCATGTATTTCATTATACAACCATCTTTAAGTGAATTGCAGCCCCCCCTCAACAAAAAGCCTTGTCTTTTCAAGTTGCTAAACTGTCATAAGTTGTCAAGAAAACATTCTTCAACTTCCTACACAGGCTGGCTGACAAAGGTTTTGACCAGCGAGCCAATGAATGCAGCTGGTGCATTTCCAAAGCTGTTTGTGCTCTCCATATGCAATATTTTAATATCTATTTTATTTCATTCATGAGAGTCTCAGGAGTCAAGGAAGAAACAAGTGTCCCAACTGGCAAGATAGAAAGAGAAAAAAAGGAAAAACAGAACAAGACAAAAATCTATCTTGGTTGAAAATAGTTTATGGTGGGTTACTCACCAAGAGGTTGATTTCTATTTCAATTCCATATTCCAACCTCCTGCCACTCATCAATAACCCAGTTTGTATAACCCACCAAACACTTCCTGGGCTTGTGTAGTCTGGGTCAATCCAACCCTCTCCTCTTTAATGTGAACCTTATTTGCTTTTCTCAAAAAAATCACTCTTACAGCAAAAAGATCTCACTGACTTCTTAATGCTGAAATGGACATGCATGTTTAGATTTGTTATATTTTAAAATTAATGTTTGCGATAGTCTTTTGTTACATATAAAATGTGTTTGCATTTCCTCCAAGTTCCTGGTTAAATAAAACCTTTTGGGAAAGTTTATTACTATATCCTGTAAAGTGATACTAATGTTACATAATTCTGAATAGTACCACAAAATGAGCTACACAGAAATATTTCAGAAAAATTTACTTGATAACCCTTCTTGCTAAAAATCTAAAGTTCATATCAGTCCTTATTTGGGGGTTTTTGCCTTAATTTTTACAATATTGAACTCTGTGTAAAATATAGACCTGAAATATAATAAATGCATATTTTCATTGCTCCTTGAAATGTTTGACTGTGTAGCTGCCACATCGGTGCTGTGTTTGGAAATATACTATTGTAAACTTCCAATCTAGACAGCATATTAAAAAGCAGAGACATTACTTTGCCAACAAAGGTCCATCTAGTCAAGGCTATGGTTTTTCCAGTGGTCATGTATGGATGTGAGAGTTGGACTGTGAAAAAAGCTTAGCGCAGAAGAATTGATGCTTTTGAAGTGTGGTGTTGGAGAAGACTCTTGAGAGTCCCTTGGACTGCAAGGAGATCCAACCAGTCCATTCTAAAGGAGATCAGCCCTGAGTGTTCATTGGAAGGACTGACGCTAAAGCTGAAACTCCAATACTCTGGCCACCTCATGTGAAGAGTTGACT
>NW_011494799.1:1275110-1325602 GCF_000754665.1 Bison bison bison | reverse complement strand
AGCTGAAACTCCAATACTCTGGCCACCTCATGTGAAGAGTTGACTCATTGGAAAAGACTCTGATGCTGGGAGGAATTGGGGGCAGGAGGAGAAGGGGATGACAGAGGATGAGATGGCTGGATGGCATCACCGACTTGATGGACATGAGTTTGAGTAAACTCCGGGAGTTGGTGATGGACAGGGAGGCCTGGTGTGCTGCGATTCATGGGGTCGCAGAGTCGGAGACGACTGAGCGACTGAAATGAACTGAACTGAACTGAAACTTTCAAGTGGCATTAAGTCTAGGAAAGTTTCCTCCATAGCACTTCCTTGCTGAAACTTGTCACAATTTTTTAAGAGTACATTTATTCTATAAAAATAATGACTTATATTTACCTTGCTTCATAGTTTTTGCAGTTCTTTCATATAAATTACACCATATAAATAATCCTTTGAGATAAATGAGGCAATCATTTCATTAATACCCCACGGTTACAGGGGGGATAAGTACATTCAGCGAGGTTTAGTCATCTGCCTAAAAGTTACCAGTCCGTAAAGGCAAAGTTGGTCCTTGTCCCCATGCCTTGAACACCAAAAATCTGAGCACCCTCTGGCAGGCCACACTGTTTCTTTTCTGGCTGCAAAGTCGCCGTTAGCAGCAGCTCTTCAGAATCTCATAGCTCTTACCATAAACAAACCTTTCGATCTTTTTTATACTTGGGCAAGACTGAAAAATGAATGTTACACACACACACCCCTTGATAAACACCAATAAAGGAAAGAGTAGAATTCACACTGCCTGGTTACTTCCCTACCTAAATTTAAGATAAATAATCTATATTTCATTATAAGCATATGCTGAGACTGGAGAGATGTCAGCCACAAAACTGAAGCAGTTATCTAGATAATTCAAATTTGAGATACAGAGCAAAGACCACTCTTTTTTAAGAGCTATTGGTTTACATCCAAATTTTCCGGAGTCTTGGTCGACTCTTTTCACCAAACATCTCTCCATGGCCTTTGAACATGCCCTCTGCCCCACCCTTATCCCTTGCCACACATTCCCATAGAACTAACTCAACCCTGACCATCATTCCAGAATCAGCTCAAAGATCACTTCTCTTCAGAAAGAGTGGCTGACTTCTATCTCTACCCCTGTTGCAAATACCTCCTTGATTTGATCTCAGCAAGCAAGCCTCATCCATCCCAGTAAAGGCCTCCTCCACCGTGAAGCCAGTGAAGATGGGATTTACATCCAGAATCCGGAAAATACAAATTCTTTCAAGGGTGTGCTGCACTCATCTGTTGAAGTTTCCTACCCCAGTAACATGTCATGCTCATGACTCAGAGCCCTGAGATTAGCAAGGCAGTTCTGGGCAGTTCTTTGAGAGAAATGGCCACCAGTTTGATAAGAGACAGGCACCTGACCAATGGCTTGCCACTCGTAGAAGTGCCCTTGAGATGACAATTCTATCAAATAAAACTACTTAAGCAGAAGCCTACAGGAGTAGGTAAAAGTCAAAGATAAAATCACACT
This sequence comes from Bison bison bison, assembly GCF_000754665.1. Classification (NCBI taxonomy): domain Eukaryota; kingdom Metazoa; phylum Chordata; class Mammalia; order Artiodactyla; family Bovidae; genus Bison; species Bison bison. The sequence goes on along the minus strand of NW_011494799.1, from coordinate 1,324,086 downwards.
AGCCATGACTTCCTATGAAAAAAACTATTCCTGCCTGAATTGGGAGAAAGAAAAGATACCAGAAATGGGCCCAAAACAAAGGATCCCCAAACAATGTGTACGTACAATATCCAAATCCCAGGTGTGATTACCTAACCTTGTAGGAGAAATGAGGGGATGTGTCATTATTTCGTTTAGTCATTTATCCCTCCATTCAGTGATTCATCCAACAAATACGTACTGAGTCCTCAGGAGACAATGGCAAAAACAGACGTCATCCCTACCTTCATGGAACTCACAGTTTAATGAGGGAGACACAGACATCATCACACCGGAAGACAAGCCTGCATGCTCTGTAATACACACGGAAAGTACAAAAGTGGGGACTCATAGTGGGATCTTGATATACAGAAAAGTGCTTCCGTATAGAAAGTCTTACACAGAAGCCTGAAGAATGAGGTTATAGATGAATGTTTAGAGAATGGGGGGAGGAATGGACACATTTCTAGAAGCAGAACGAGCAAAGGCCCAGGAGTACAACACAGCTTAGCCAGTTAAAGGGCCATTGAACAGGCAGCGAGACAGGACTGCTAAGAACTGGAAGTAAATGATAATGTGTTGAAGCTGAGGACATAGGTAGGTAGTCCGTGTAGCGGCTTGTAGACCCCAGAAAGCATTCTGGAGGCTACCTTCAATCTAGTGCAAAGCAACTGAGGGTCTCTAAGCAGAAGGGGCCCCTGACCACATTTGTAGTGGGCTCTTTGGTGACGATGTTGTCAGTTTGAGCAAGGCACCTCCATTTGTTCAGAAAGAAACACAGTGGTTTTGTTTCTCTAGCCTGGGTACCAACTGAGCTCTAGGAAACCACTGCCTCTTTACTGCTGGAAAACAGAGCCCTCTGCAACCTATCTGGTGTGTGAACCCAGCAGCAGGGTCCCCAGTGCTGACAGAGGAGCTCTGGGCCAGCAGGTATGACACCAAAGATTGACTTTTGAGTCAGTTCTAAGAAACAGTGACTGCTCTCAGGACAGCAAGACAGCTACTCAAACGCTGCAGCAAACCTGGAAGATGACACATAGGCTCTGAATGAAATGGAGTGAGAACAGGTCCCAAGATCCATCAGCGGTCAGTTTCAGAACTGACTGGGCTACATGACATCCCCCTGAGTCCCTGTCCTGCACCCTCTGACTGGTCAGGACCTACCCATTCTGATTCCCCGTTAGAGCACTCTGCTGGCAGAACTTCTTAATGGCCTGTTTCCTCCACACAGCAGGAAGATCCACAGAGCAGAAGAAGCAGGGATCTTCAGTCACCACTTAATCACTAAGGCCTGGTACTGTGCTGGACACTTGTAAGTGCCTGGTAATGTTGGTTTGTTTCATTTGTCTTATGTTCTACAACACTGCATTGTCATTGTGGATTTTTTTTTTCAATCTCCCTCTGTGAGTTCTTTGAGAGCAATGTCACCATGTTTGCATCTGCAGTTGGCACTTGATATAGGATTGTCTGTTAAGTAATGCATAGGTAAAGGAATTAATATGAAGGCACTTCACGAATGCCAACAGCTCCACCTTCTCTCTAGAATCCTACATACCATCAGTATTCACTGATGAAAGATGCTCGCTTAACACTGACGGTTAATGCATTCCTACATTTTAATACACAATCAAAAAGAGAATGCATGTAAAAACTGCTGAACTCCAAATAAGGTCTATAACTGGGTTAATAGTAGTGAATCAGTTCCCCAGTGTTGACAAGGTATGGTGGTCACACAAGATGTTATCTTTGGGAAAGCTGAATGAAGGGAACAGGGGATGTCTCTGAATTCTTTTCACAACTTCCTGGGAGTTTAAAACAGTTTTAAAATAGATTATAATGACTCAAAAACAAATTTTAATTTTTTTGCTCTTTACCTCTTTATATATTTTCATATTTTTTACTTTTTTCATATCTATTTTGAGCACAGCTGAGAAAAATGTAATGATTTAAATGATGCTGTCACACACTACACCAGCAAACAGGAAAGATAATGCCCCAATTCTGGGCACTGTTCTTTTGGTCCTGACAGGTTGGCATTTAAAATATGCTGGGAGAGGAACAAGAGGCATTACTTTTGCCTGATTCAAGCATATCCTCGAAATGGTAGTTTCATAAACAAAGTGCCGACGGCTATGATCTTCTCTCCTCTCCTCCTTTTATCCTAAGTCAGGTCAATAAGTCTGCCTTCTGCAGAGCCCCGGTTTTGGAAGATAGAGAGCAATTACAGACTACAGGGAACTGTTAGTGGAAAACTCACAGGAAGCCAGAGTGCCTTTAAACTTCCTTCGGCAGAGCACCATTCTTTGAAAAAAATGTCAATGTTAGAAAACGATGTTTTAAACAAATGTTTAGTGTGTACACTCTCATGGTGTTCCTGGAGTTTTTAAATTACATTTTCAAGAGCCCACTGTCAGTTACATGGCTAACAATACGGGTCATGACTTCAAAAATCTGAAGCATGGTAGGCAATTTTTCTACTACTGGAAGATCTGAAAACCACCAATAAGAAATCCCTGTGTACACAGATTAAGGTGAAATTGCAGTTTATCTTAAACTGCTTAAACATGGAAGGTCAACAAGAACTTCCCCAGCATAAAAATCTGTAATTTCCAATACCATTCAATTAATAAGCTTCCTAGAAATCCATGTGATGAAAATTATGACAAACCCTGGAGATACCATAAAGTCAAATTCAAAGATAAATGACATTCCTCCATATAATCATCCTTTTTTTTTTTTCTGAAAACTGAAAACCTGTGAATAGGTACAACTAAGAAGAGTACCTGCTCAGAAGTCCCTGTGGTTTTGTGATAACCTGTTTAAATCAAGTTCAGCTCTAGGGATGGCACTGGGACATCATCTTAGCAACCCACAGGCTTGCCTGGAAAAGAGGTGGAAGGACCGTGTGTGATAACCAGGTGCAGAAGGAGAATGCCTCTCTGATGACTGGAAAAGCTCATTAGACAAGGGCATCCATCTTTACTTCTTCAGGGTAACAGCCACACACTGTAGAGACAGAATTTCACTTAATAAAAGAAAGGGAGGGGAAAGTGCAAGAATGTTTTTAATATTTGGCTTATCGATTCACGAATCAAAGAAGAAGAAACTATCATTATCTCTGGTTGTATCAGAACTGAGAAATTTCTTCCACACAATCTTTTGTGTGGCGGGAACAAAGCTTTATTCCAAAGAAAATTCACTTTAAAATATCCCCAAAGAGATAAAATACCCGCAAGATTCTACAGCTCTTTAATGCTTGCCATGGGCCAAATTGTGCAATTAGAATCAGTCACTTTAAGTGCTGAAGTCATATAATGCTAATAGATCACTTTATAATGTGAGCAGTTTTTAAAAGTCGTATTTAATTCTCCATTATCACTGGACTGAATGCTAGCTGTGTCCATACAATCGGTTAGAGATTCTCAAGTCCAGAGAAGACAGACGGCCACTTGCTAGGGCAGTGCTCTACCCTGGCTTTCATTCTGAAATCTGAATTGGAACTCTAAAATAGACCATATTTCCACTTTCTTCCTAACTGTGTTTATTTTTATTTCCAAACCAAATGACAAGGGCTCCTTTTGGTTTTGTAATTATTTTATTTCAAAAAGTACAGATTGAGACAAAATCCCCTGTGGGGTGTGTGTGTGTGTGTGTGTGTGTACGAATATGTGTGTGGTTTTCTTTAAGAAAATGAAATGAACCATAAAATAAGCCCTTAACAGTAACCTTAGAAATAAAACAAAATCATTTACAACACATGGGATTGTTGCAGGATATGTCAAGATTAGATGGTTTAAGGGAGCTCTCCTGAATGTGGAAGCAATTATCATGAAATTCATGACTCATTAGCAAACATTCCATATTGTTCCTCATTTCTGGGTCAATGTTATTAGGAAATATAGACTTAAGATTTAGCTGTTTCATTGACTTTAGAGCCAGATTAGAGATAGTTGGACCATATGATAATATAAAGCAAAGATTCTGTGCTTTTGAAGTTCTTCACTTCTCAGACATAGGCAGTTTGGTCCTGGAGTTAAGTATGAATGAAATAACCTCAAAAGCATATAGGTAAGAATGAAGTTGGTGATAGAAGGGTCGTCTGCAAATGGAAAGCAAGAGTGCACGCTGCACATACGTACTAACGGATGTCAGCTGGGATTTCGCAGACACGCTGCTTGGTATGCAAAATGGCTGGTGAACTCAAGTACCCAATACTGTATATAATGGGAACCAGATGTCTAACAGAGAGAGAAAAATATTTTATAGCAATAAATGTGACATTGACTCTTAAAGGGTTTGCTGCTTTTAAACAACTTCCCAATCTTTCCTTTTCCTCGTGCATTTTAAAGCAGATCGTGGAAAGAAACTATTTTCACATTTTTAAAGAAAAAGTGTTTAACTCGCCATGAACTTCTAAATTGCATACATAAGGAGAAATGATCTGAAAGAGATAATTTTGGAATTTATGAAAGCCCTGTGCCCCACAATGCAAAAAAAAAAATTACTAAGGCTAATAAGGCATAATTCCTCCTGCCCTTTAAGAACTTAAAATATACAAGATGTGATAAGATGCATACAGCTGTTATGGGGACATGGCCAAAGCAGGCCCTGGGAAAGGGACAAACAGTACTCTGAGGACTTAAGAGGAGGCCGAGAAAACTCCTCGGGCTGGCCGGTCCCATGAAGAAGGAGCCCTCTAACTCGTCCTGCTCTAGGCCTCCCGTTGGCTCCTCTGCATGCACCAGTGTTGCCCTGATGAAGGCCTCCAGCTCTCTGGCTTGCCACTGCACTGGTCTCCTAGCAGTTCTGCCCTCAGCTTCCCCCAACCCACTCCCAATATAACCCTCATTTTGCTGCTGGGCTTGTTGGTGTTCAGTTGCTCAGTCATGTCTGACTCTTTGAGACCCCATGGACTGCAGCACGCCAGGCTTCCCTGTCCTTCACTATCTCCCGGAGTTTGCTCAAACTCATGTCCATTGAATCGATGATGCCATTTCACCATTTCTCACCCTCTGCCACCCCCTTCTCCTCCTTCCCTCAATCCTTTCCCAGCATCAGGGTCTTTTCCAATGAATGGACTCTTCGCATCAGGTGGCCAAAGTCTTGGAGCTTCAGCTTCAGCATCAGTCTTCCTGCTGGGGTAGGGGTTCTGAAGCCTTGGTTCTATAAAGGAAGCTGGTTAAGTTGCAAGCTCTCTAGTTTGGCCTGGGTCCACATCTTGCCTTGTCATTTTCTGGTTGTGACCTTGAGGAATTCACTTATCCAACTTCTTTCAAACCTGTATTTTTTTCATCTGTAGGATGAGGATAACCAAAGTGCAGATCTCATGGGTTTGGTGTCAGGAATTGATGAAGTCTGCACAGAATGTGCTTGAAAGTCAGGACTCTGTTGGTAGAAACTCTTTTAGCTCTTCTACTATAAATCATCAGATCCAGGTTTTTAAAAGACAAAAATCTAATGTGCTTATTTTGGCGTGCCAGACTGCTCAGAGAGAAGCTGGTGTTTGCCTGCTTCTCTAATTCTTTCTCTCAATCCCCTCCCTCAAATACACGACTCTCCTCCCATCCTTGTCTGCTTATCATCATCCAAAGAGGCCTTTGGGCTCCAGCCCCTGCACATTTCCACAGGTTACCCTGCCTGACATGGATGCCTCACCTTCCACCTTCCTACACAGGCAATGCTTGCTGACCCTGCTGGTCTGCTGTCTAAGAGATCTCTCTGTCTTCCCTGACATACTATGAAAAAAAAAAAATAGTGTTCCCTTTATGAGGCCAATGGTTGCAAACTCAGGGTGCACACAGATAGCATAGCTAAGTGAAGCAGGACAAGGTGATCAGTAGGGAGCGGTGAGGACTGTGGCGAAAAGGAGAACCCCTGCCCTGGCTAAAGGGTCAGCCACTCCTCACTGCTGCCATGAGAAAATGAGCATTCAGTATTGCCAAAACTTCCATTGCTTCAAAGGAAGAAAGAAATCTACATTCTCACCTGAAATCTCCGGTCGTTAATTGTTGACACCTAAAAGGATTTTTGCTTCCCAGGTGGCACTAGTGGTAAAGAAGCCACCTGCTAATGCAGGAGACTGAAGAGATGAGGGTTTAATCCCTGGGTCAGGAAGATCCCCTGGAGGAGGAAATGGCAACCCACTCCAGTATCCTGCCTGGAGAATCCCATGAACAGAGGAGCCTGGAGGGCTATAGACCATAGGGTCACAAAGAGTCAGACAGGATTGAAGCAACTTAGCACACACGCCAAAAGTTTATTAATGCTATAACTTTAGGCCAGACAAAACCCTCTGGGGACCAAATGGCTAACTGTATGCAGACCTTGGCTCTTGAGTCACCAGACTTAGGGATTTCCTTACAGGTGCACCCCTCCGTTCTTTGCCTATAATTGTTAGCACACCTACTTCTCCAAGAAGGACAAGGAGTATGTTGGGCGTGCTTTGTCTATCCAATGCCTGTAGCGAGTGGCTCAAAAAAGCATCTCAGAGAAGTTTACACTGATGTTTCCTGAGTCTGAAAGACAGGGTAGGGTCTGCAGGTGGGAGGTCGTTCCAGGCAGGTAAAGAATCAAGGAGTTCCCATTCCAAATGTCCCTCTTTCTAAAGAGAAAAGATTTTATAGATATCATAAGCCTTGGTCAGTATCTGACTTCCTTAGAACTGTCTGGGACTCTTCCTACAAAGTTTCAAAGTCTACTCCATGATTAGCAACACTGGAATCAGCCCTAAAAAGATAAACCTAGTCTACACAGCCTACATATAAACTTAATCTGTACCTGGCATGCAAGTGAATAACTCAATGAATGAGCTAAATCTTCCTGCCAGAACCCCAACTCAAGTGTCAGACATGACACTGTCTTAATTTTGTTGGAAGGTGACCAGAGAGCAAATGCTGGATCAGAGACAAGCTGTCTCTGAAACTGTGGACAAGAAAAAGAAAATAGTGAAGACTGAGATGTGGACAACTTAGAAGATCCAGCAAAAGCGATGACAGTATATTTTTTTTAACTTTTTGAATGCCCACAGTCTTTAATCTGATGAGGTCCTTACTTCAAGGGATGAAAAGTAGAAGTGCTAATCATTTCATTACATCCAACTCTCTGTGACCCCGTGGACTGTAGCCTGCCAGGCTCCTCTGTCCATGGGATTCTCCAGGCGAGAATACTGGAGTGGGTTGTCATTCCCTTCTTCAGGGCATCTTCCCAACCCAGGACTGAACCCAGGTCACTTGCAATGCAGGTAGATTCATTTACCGTCTGAGCCACTTAGGGAATTATCATTCATAAATGCTTGGCTGTAAGTATGTCCATTGCAGCTTTGTTTACAATGTTGAAAAAATATAGGAATTGTTACATGAGAGCAGTAATAGAGGATTTACTATTGTTAGTATTTATTAATTAATAAACTATTATTAATAATTTACTGTTATGAATGACTATTATTAACAACAGGTGAAATCTACTGAACTCTTATTTATGTGGCAAGCTGTGTACTTGGAATGTTGGGTTCCTTTTATCACTTAACCATAATGTTCTATCCATCTTACAGATGAGGACTCTGAGACACAGATGAGGACTCTGAGTGTTTAAATAATTGGTCTGAATCACATAGCACAGGCATTTGAACTCAGTACTTATTTAATACCAGAGCTTAAGCAGGATCTTCCCCTTCTCCTGTAAATAACTGACATCCACTGTGGTCACTGTGAAGTCACCAAAATTATAATCTAGGAGAATATAGGATGATACAGACAAGACTGCTATAAGGTGGAAAAAGCAGGTTACAGAAAAAGTTCATCTTGCTCTGGCAATGTTAGAGGAAAATATCAGAATCTATCAGACACTGCTCCATCACTGAAGAAGGATTTGAAGTGAGAAGAAAGACTATCTCACAAAAATCACTGCAGGTCAGTGCCAGATACAAGGAGTACCTCTAGCATCCTTCCATTTGTTCCTCTGCTTCTCACCCTCTGTCTCGTTTACTTGTCTCTTGCAAACCACCTTCTTCTGTAATCCCACCTCAGTGTAACCCAGCTGGGGCCTGAGATTCCCCCTCGTCCACTTAGCTGGGGTCTGGAGCTAGAGTTCTCTAACAACTGATCCACAAAACAGTAAATGGCCAAGAGGAAAGCACTGTCCATCTAAGAAATAATTCTATTGTTTGTAACTAAAAACCAAAAATATGTGGCAAAAAGATGGGAAAGACCCACATCAAGGTATTAACAGAGTTTAAATACACATTTTTCTGCTTATGTTTGCTTCTCTATGCATTCTAAGTTTTCTACAGCAGATATAAATTATAGCTGAACAGCAGACCCCACCTGAAAGTTGTTGCATGTAGAGCAAGACCTCACCTTGAAGATGTCAAAGTTGTATTGATGGGACTTCCCTGGTGGTCCAGTGATTAAGCCTGTGTCTTCCAATGCATGGGAAGCAGGTTCGATCCATGGCTGGGGAGCTAAGATTCCACGTGCCTTGCAGCCAAAAAAACAAAACATGAAACAAGCAATATTGTAACAAATTCAAAAGACTTTTAAAAATGGTCCAAATTAAAAAAAAAAAAATCTCTAAAAGAAAAAAAAAACAAAAAACTTGTATTGTTGGAGATGGTAAACATTAACTGCACCCAGGCCATTGCTCCATAACTACACGCTGAGCTAACGGCTCCTAGGATAGACAAGCCAGAGCAGAGAAGAAAGGCGTGAGCTACATGGAATGTAAGACATCACTGCAGAAGGCAAGAGACAGTGTCCATAAAAGGGGAAACCAAAATGAAAATACATATTTCAAACAATCAGGTGGAGAATGGACAAGGAAAAGCAGGTTCATTGCTTTGGTCTGAAAAATGGCGGTGTGGTTGCAGGTAGCGAGGAAGCAGAACAAGAAGCAAGGCTTTTCCACGCACAGAAAGCAAAGCTGAAGTGCTGCCGGGGGAGATGAAGGGATGGAAAGATTGTTAGGCCCACAGAAGGTACAGTACACAGAAGACTGGGACAGTAGTGGAACCACGGTGGAGCAGGAGAAGAACAGCAAAGAAACCGGAGAATGCAACACCGAGGACATTTGGGCTGAAATAAAGCTGGCAAGCACCCCCAGTTCAGAGTTAGGAATGTCACCCACTGCGGTCTTATTTATCTTTCAATTCTCCTCAATCACACTCTGCTGGTGGCCTTTCTGTAGGCAAGTGTTCATCTTGTCTATCACTTGGTGCTTATTTCCCTATCATCCTGCTCACCTGGAGAATAGATATTTCATTCCTTTTCACTAATTACTTCCTTGAATTTTTTACAACCCCAACTAGACAGGAAGCTCCTGGAGACTGGAATGCTATGATGAGAGATCGGCAATTTTAAGAGGTGTCCACAAGCTTTCTAACGCTCTTCAAATCCAGAGAACGGGTCTATGTGCTCTCGCCTTGAATCTGAGCTGACCTGAGTGACTGGTGGACCCGTGATGGATGTGCCTGGGCTAGGACAGAAAAGGACGTTCCAGCCTTTGCCTTGTTCTCTTGGGATGCTGTCTTTGGAAACCTGAGTGTCCAGGAAAGGAGCATAAGAGCAATTCTGTCAGGAAGCTCAGGTCACAGGGAATGAGCAAGCGCTCCAGCTGACAGTCCCAGCGGAGAAAGCAGCGGAGAACGCAGTGGAGAAGGGCTGGCATCAACCATCACACCTGTGAGCGAGGCGGTCTCAGTGGTCACTCCAGTCTCTGCCATCTCATCCTTCTGGAAGGCTCTTTGAGACCCACCCAGCTGAACCCTGCAAACCCTCAGAACCATGACGGATAATATAAAATGTCTGTTGTGGTTTTATGTGCGTATATGTCAGGGTGAATCTCTCGTGTAGAAACAGATAACTGGAGCAGGCACGGTTGGTTCTCAACAAATACGTGTTACATTTCATTCAACAGCAGACTAGGGATGGCAACGTTGTCTTTTGATCTTTTTCTCCCTTTTTGTCTTTCTCTCCATTATTTTCTGTTCTATAATCAGGCTCTCCTTATATCCTCAGTCTCTCTCTCTTTCTTTCTCTCTCTCCAAATCCACAATTGTCCCCGTGGAAAAGAGCTCCATCCAGAAAGCCAGGCTTCTCTTCATACCTATAAAAGGCTTTTCCCTCTCTCTTTTGGAGTGTAGGTGCACGTGTGTGTGTGTGTGTTACTTGTTCAGTCATATTCGACTCTTTGCGACTTCATGAACTGTTACCCACCAGTCTCCCCTGTCCATGGAATTCTCCAGGCAAGCATACTGGAGTGTGTTGCCATTCCCTTCCCCAGGGGATCTTCTAACCCAGGGATTGAAGCTAGGTCTCCTGCTTTGCAGGCAGATTCTTTATCGTCTGAGCCACCAGGGAAGTCCTCTTTTGGTGTAAAAGAGCCCAAATTCTTCATTAAAAAAAAATTGTTCTCCTTTTCCTGTTCTTTGCTGACTTTAGTCCTCCTTCCCCAATGATCTTTGAGTCTTGGGTGTACTTTTCAGGTTGTAAAGATTAGGAGCAAGCTTCTCTAGCTGTTATGCTCTTGGTCATAACCTTACCCACACCTGGAAAGCACAGCTGTTTTGGCCACCTTGGGATCGTCCTGTGGCTGTCCCACCTGTCGGCTGCAGAAGTCCCAGCTCGCTTCCCCAGGCAGTACAGGGGGTCCGCAGGCAGCAGCCACATCAGGAGCCTGAAGGGGTAGACAGCAAGCAGGGTGGTCAGAACCGCTGTGATGAGGGTGCTGAGTGCCGCTTCCAAAGAGGTCTCATGGGAGAGATGCTCGGACGTTGTAATCTGGAGATGACTCACCTGGCCTGGAGAGGCACTGACTGTGTCACCTGAATGGTCACCGAACAGCTGAAAAAGAACGGAAGCTGAGAGATAGGCAAAAACCAGACCAGAAGATTCCCCAGCCCCTTGTGCGCAAGGGTGTGCGTTCCATCTGTGCTGCCCCCCGAGGAGCAGCCCGCGCTGGGACCTGGAAACACCACCTGTGATAAGCCCATGTGGGCGCACACTGACGGAGCCGTGCGGCTGCAGGAACGCACGGGGATTCCGGAGGCGCATGGAGCTGCCCAGCAGAGAAAGGAAAAAGCCACCTCCAGGAATGGCAAACACGCTGCTAAAAGGACCACGTGCAGGCTTGGCCCAGCACACCAGCAGCAGGCAAAGTAATATCATCTCAGGTCAAGGAGAAAACCCACAGCCCAAAATAGACACCCTCCCCAGTTGCCGCTGGGTCTAAAATTATACCATCGAAGATTTATTCCTTTGCACACCTCACTTTCCCTGGGGGCCAGTCTGGGTGGGGGCAAGGACAGGCACCCATATGTCTTCACATAAAGGTGTAAAAGGCCTGACAGCTCCGGGAGTTATGTGGGGGCGGGAAAGGAAGGGAGGTGTTGAAAGGAGTGGAACAAGGCAAAGGAAGTGTTGGTGAGGAATACCAAAAGGAAACTTCTCCTATTTCAGAGTTTTACCCAGAAGGAAGCTAGCTGGCAGCTACATCATAAAACCAAGGCCTGAGCGATTTGCCAGTAAATCTGAACCATGCATGTAAACAATTCAAATCATTCATTCCTTGAAATGCCTTTATAATATATCATTATGCAGAGCTGGACACGCCTCTGCTTCAAATTGCTCAAAGGGTGGTGGGGTAAGGGGTGGGGAAGGGCAGGCGGAGGGAGGGGGAACAAATGAACGGGCGATTAGAAAGTATAACAAGAGGAAACAGAGAAAATGTCAGACTGGCACACAAAAGGAAGCTACAGGCAGGTAATCAGACCATCCTCAATCAAAGGCACCATTTCTGGGGCAAGATGTTCTCAGAAATTCAGGCAAGGCCTCTGTCTTTACACACAAAAGTTTGATTAACCTGACCCTAGAAGATTAAGCTGTAAGCAAAATAAAAACAAATAATCACTATTGATTATTTGTAGACCTCCAGTCTACTGTCCCAACAGCAACCAGCTCCATCCTCTTCTATCTTTAAAGTCCTTAAAATATAGACAAGAATGTCAGAAAGGTACGCCCCCATCCTCCTTTCTTAAGCTACCTCTGGGGCAGAAAGCCAAGTACACGGATGCCATGGATGAGCGTTAGGTAGAGGCAAGACTCCAAATAGGGAACAGTAGAAGGATAAAAGTGAAAGACAAGGAAAGAGAGCAGAGTGCTGCGAATGAGAAACGTGTTCACACCATTCGGCCATTTATAAAGGGCTGTCATTTAACCTGACCTCCAGTCCTCCCAACTCAGTGAAGAAAGGAAGTTTTAGTCCTCTTTGTATGAATGAGAACACGGTGAATGAGAGAAATTCGGCGACTTGGCCAAAGTCATACAGTTGGGTATTTAGGGACATGGACAGGTCTCGAAAGCTGAGTCTAACTGAATAAATGCCCTATTCCTTCTACTCTAATAGTCTTTGGAGTTACTGAACCCAGGGATTCAAGAAATGTTCCTCCTGGGTCTGTTGGTAATACACTGATGATTTCTGTAACTAAGATTTCCCTTCTTAGCCTTGATTCATTTTTTTACTCAGCCACAACTGAATCTCAACCAGAGCCAGGCCTTGATCTAGGAATTGAAATGCACCTACGTGGGGATTTCACATAGATGACTCCATGATGGTCAATCTCAAATGTCCCCTTTACAGATGGATATTTCGCCAGGCGACCTCAAGTGGCCCCTGGCATCCTTTCCTAGTGACAATTGTCTAATTTCCCCAGAATGTGTAAGACATCTGAAACAATGTAGATCCTATCTTTATCCACTGTTTTACTACTTGTCTTCTCTCTCTCTAGAAAATGAGGTCGTTCAGAACAAGGACCTTCTCTTATTCAAAGCTGTCTCTCCAACACTTAAAACAATTCCTGCCCAGAATAGGTGCTTTAAAATATCTGTGTAATAAATGACGCTGAAAATCACAGAGAACTTTTTCCAGTGCCTACTATGTGTCCAAAGCAGTATGAGACTGTTTGCCTCAGCCCCAGTCCAAGGGGGCTTAAAATTTAATCAAGATTATACATGTCTAAATAGAAAGTACATGAAGAAGATGGGATTTTAATAATGGCAGAGAAAGGACCTGGAAGAATTAAAGCTCAATTTGAAATGCCTGTACACTGTACCACTTAATGCAAGAACAAGAGCCATCTTGTGATAATAAAAGGTAACAAATTTAAAATGAATAAAAGGAAACACTTTTTTAAAACAGCATATAATCTACCTGTGGAATTCACTGCCGCAGGATATTATTGAGGCAAATAGTCTAGCAAGATTCAAGAAAGGATTAGACATTTATATGAATAGGAATAATATTGGCAGTTACACTAACTAGGTTAAAAAGTTACAAGGCATGTCCGTCCTGGGCTCCAGGGCATAACTGCTCACCAGCTGGGGTGAGGAAGGAATTTCCCCTTGTGATAGAGCATTGCATAATTGGCCAGATGCACAATGGCTGGTATTTTTGCAGTCTTCTGTAACAGAGGTAGAGACCACTGCCCAGGGGAAGTTTCTGCAGAAGTCAGACCAATGACCTCTTACCATGGTTATTTCTGTCTTCCTGTTATACAGTCCTGAATAGAAGGTAGAGAAAACACATAAATTTGGAGGGAATTTTTACCTGAAGATTTTTCAACTTCAGAAAACAGAAAAGGTAAAAATAACTTTCTTCTTTTTCATGATGAAACTATCTCAGAAAATGAAATCGTACTCTAGCTGTAATCTTATTAGTGGCATAGCCAACAGCTCTAGGAGGCTACCTGTGCAATTCCAAACCTCAGCAGGAGTCCTGGGAAAATCGTGTATAAGGGCATCATCCATCCATCTTTCACAGCCATCTAACACTACGCCTTCTGCGTGTGCACTTAACACATATGTGTTTAATGAAAGTGCATTTTTGCAGATGTGGGAGGAAAGCTGTTCATAATGCAGTCCACTCACATTGTGAAGCTTTTCTCTTTGTTAGAGAATCAGTTACACTGCCAGGCACTTCCTTTAATTCTTATAATGCATGCATGCGAGTGCTCTAAGTTGCTTCAATAGTGTCCAACTCTTTGCAACCTTATAGACTTGCCTGCCATGGGTTTCTCCAGGCAAGAACCTTGGAGTGGGTTGCAATGACCTCCTCCAGGATCTTCCCAACCCAGGGATCGAACTTGCGTCTCTGACATCTCCTGCACTAGCAGGCAGGTTCTTTACCCCTAGTGCTACTTGGGAAGCCCCTTAAAATGCATATTCTCCATTTTTTCTTCATCCTAATGTGAAAAAACCAAAAAGGCAGTTGTTAGCCATGCATTGGAATACAAGTCTCCTTAATAACATGTGATCACATTAAAGAAAACATCAAAACTAAATTATTCATTATACTAACTTACTTTACAAATCTTAGCTATGCACGTGCAGACAAGACTCCAAAGAAATGGTATCAGTGTTTGAATAATTTAAGAAAAAATATCTCCCATATTGCGGGACAAAGAACATTCTGCAAGCCAAAACATAAAGGGTAATTTTAATTTAAATCCTCAAACCAGAAATGAACCCAAAAGGTTTCAAAGATCTCTAAATAAGAGTAGATAGATATACAATAAAGTGTACATATGGTAATACGATGGGATCTTGTTACTCAGGGATTCCTCATCTGTGTGTTCACTCAATCAAAATTTGATCCACAATTAGATGAATGTGTGGGTTCAGTACCCACTGCTATGGAAGGCTAATTGTACTACATCATCTTATATAAAGGGTTTGAGCATCTGCAGATTTTGGTATCCTCAGAAATACAGGAAACTATCCCAGATGGAGACGGAGAAACAACTGTATTCGTGGTTTTTTTCTGGAGAGAAAGAATCAGAGATGGACCGTAGTTATCATTAGTATTTTCAAATATGTTCTCACACAAGGTATGTTAAGAATCACTGGTCTAGGACCCATCCTACAACAAAATTCTCAAGTCATTTTGGACACAATCTTTTCCATCTGTGTATAAAAGTTGCTCTCATAAGATTTGCTTCCTTACATTCAATCATTAATACTTAATGATTGATACATGGGATCTAATTCCCACCCAGAGGAAACACCTTAAACATTTAAGGGTTCTTTTAGACAGCTATCTGTCATTTTATTTAGTGTAGGATGAATCTTTTCAAGTTTGAATGTTTTCTCTTGGTTTAAGTTTTCCTACTTACTTTTTCATGTGGTTACCATTAAGATTAGGGCTCGTCAGATTTTTATTTATTGGTGTTGGGTTGTTTTTGATTTGGGGTGTTTTTTTCTCTATTTTTGGTGGCTAATGCTTGTTTTTTACTTGAAATTAATCACATAGCACAAGGAATTGTATGTTGTAGAAGGTCTGTTGCCAACTAGGATGGGGTTCAAATTTCACTCCAGAAGTATTACTTTAGATAAACCAATTCCTATGACTCTCTTTCCTCCTCTGTAAATTGGAGCTATAATAAATTTGGCTTAATCTGATGAACAGATTAAAGGAAACACGACTATAAAGCATGTGCCACATTGCCTATCATATATTAAGCAGACAATAAATTTCATCTACTTTATAACTGTGGATATTTTGCCTACATATTTGTAATCATTAAGAATGCATATCCTATTTCAATGTTATTATATCAGCTGCATAACAGTAAATATAAAGAAAATATTTTATACTTCCATTTTCCATATTGGTAGGTTTATATTAGGTTCTAACTATTGTAAGCAATAGTTTGATGAACATCTTCAAGCATTATCTTTTTAGTTCTGAGAACAGACTCCTAGAAGTAAAATTATTTAGTCAAGCGTTGTTAAAAAAAAGCCAGTGGCTCTTGACACATGTGGTCAATTGAGGTTCCAAAAGGGTTTTGCAAATGTACCCCCCTCTCAGCCATATAGAAGTGTCAGTTTCACGACCCTTTGGTGAATAACGGGAATTACTATTTACCAGTAACAAAATAATAATGAAAAGACTCTGTACAAGCAAGCTCTGGTGTTTCCAGATCTAGGAAAATAAATATTCTGTGAATGGTACAAATTTCCATTGCTTCAGCATCAGTGAGTTTCCTTCCAAGTGTTTTCTCAAAGTGTTGCATATAACCTCTCAGAAACTTTCCAGCTCACAGTCACACACCTTGTAGTTTTCAGGCTGAGTGAAGTCACAGAGGGGAAGGCAGTTTCCTGGTTTTCCTGCCAGCTGTCCAGTGGTCCCATGAAAACCAGCGATCCAACTGTCACCACTAGCATGAAGGCACGGCATGCAGGACCATTCCCAGAGGAAATGGGACCTGGTGAGACTCATATATAAATATTTTCTTGCAAGGTGGAATACTGGAGACTGACAGCCCCATCTGACCACAAAACCTGGAAGGTGTAACCCAAGGAGGCATATCACTTGAGCCTTGAAAGGAATAATCTGAGGAGGAACAGTTGGTTTGTGCAGCTTTGCTAGAGACTAAATAATAGCTGGGTTTGTGGAAGGAGAGGAAAGAAAAGAAAGAGAATACTCTGGCCTTTGGTGGCGAGTTACTGCATGTGAGAGCTGAGGGATTGACAACGTCGAAATGGAAATTTTCTTCCTCAAGGTGACCAAATAGAGGCTTTTTCTTCCCTTTCCACATCAGTGTCCTGCTGACTCCCTCTTTCTCTTTAAACAAATCTTGAGGAGCCCCAGTTTTCACTTGAAATCTATGTGGGCATTGTTCTAACAAGAAACCATCTGACCTCCCTGCTCATCCACACCAAACTCTTCAACAAGAAATCTCTTTTAAGATGCTATCACTTAGGAGGCTAGTTCAGCAGCATCTCCTGGCTCACTCACAATGCAATATTCACAGAAAAAGTAAAAACCAGAGTTGGGCTCTTTTGACATTTATAGATGGCGTAGCGTTATTTGTTAAATTCCAGAACCTGGTGTAGGGTAAACAGGCTAAAAGGATTAGTGACTCCAAAGGTGGGGATCATTGGCATGGATGCCTGCACATCTGGGTATGAAGTACACCCAAAAGCAAGCAACATGGTAGAAGGGATAAAGACTCAGCCTCCCATCAATACTACCTGCATGACCCTCCACAAGCAATGAACCTCTCTGGGCCTTTGTTTCTACTCTGTTAAATGGAGACAGCAACACCTGCCTCGCAGAGTTATATCAGGAAAGTGCCAGCTCCCAGTATAGGGGAGATCTTTATGTCCACGGGCTTCCCTGGTGGCTCAGAGGGTAAAGTGTCTGCCTGCAATGCTGGAGACCTGTGTTCGATCCACGGGTTGGGAAGATCCTCTGGAGAAGGGAATGGCAACCCACTCCAGGACTCTTGCCTGGAAAATTCCACAGACAGTGGAGCCTGGTAGGCTACAGTCCATGGGATCACAAAGAGTCACACAGGACTGATCAACTTCACTTTATGTCCACACACGTGTGTCTACATGCATATGTGAGTACATGTGTACATGCATTTGAGTTTTTGAAAATCAATTACTCCTCTCCCTCTTTACAGCTCGTAAGGTGAGTTTTGAAAAGTCAATCAAGAAAGGAAGGAGAGAAACATATTTTCCTCTCCAAGAAAAATCAATTAAATGTCAAATATGAACTGTTCCTGGGAGTAAATTTTTTTAATGGGTTAAAGGCTTGGCCATTACAGACCTCCAATATGTAATTTCTAAGAAAGGACCAGGTAATATTTTTTTTAATTAAGTGGAAGATAAAATGCTCGAACCAGTGGATCCATTCAGAAACCACTTTTTTAGCCATTTTCCGGAGCTTCCCGATTGCATCATGCCTTTTAAGAGTCCTGATTTAATAGCACTTTACTTTAAACCTTCATTTGTGAAAAGCATTGATTTATGATAGGGCTGAGTAAAGCAATGGTATCTTAAGCAATAATGATTTCAATTATTGGACTCTCACCAATGGGCATTATTCTGACTTACTCTCCATTCTTTCCCCATTTTGATTCACTGTAAGAGAATAGATATAATTTTGGAAAGTTCCCGCACAAACATAATATCAGAAAGAAAGGTGTAGGCAGATGGACTGCTGTACCCTTTTTGATGATGTGAGGGTGTTGCGTTTTAATATGCTTTGACAAACTAGAGCCCCAGTGAGCTCCTATCCGATACCACGAGGATTATCCAGAACTCCAAGACCACTCTAATGCCCCTGGAGCACAGAGAAGTCATAGCAATAAACATAGTAAAGACCAACCCTCCAAGCCTAGTACCTAGAAGCGCACTTTCTCTTCACGGACCTGGAGAAAACAGTTAAGCCCACACTTAGATCTGTAACTCCATTTGAAACTAGCATTGATGCAAAGCAGACCAAAGATTCCCTCCTGATCTGAAAGCCTGTCCCGTGGACCAGGCTGGTAAATTAAAAAGTGAAACTGGCCTGGAGTCATATGCTAGGGAATGGTGGCAACTTGGAAGGAGCCCTGAGGAATGGGGGCAGCTGCTCCTGCGCCTCAGCTAAGCCTCACCACGTGCAGCTGTGGCCCAAAGCCTGCTGCATCTCAGGTGTCATAAGAATCCAGAAACCCACACTGCTATGTGAAGCTGAAGTTTCTCCCTTTCTGAAGGTTAGACAAGCACTGGCCAAACTGAGCCCAGAGGCCAACTCTGCTCAGATTCCTAGTGGGTGCACAAGTGGTGGATCCATCTAGTTACTGGGGGCAGGGGGGAAACATGCCACATCTTTTAAAAATTATCACAGTGTTTTTATTCCACTATTTCACAAACATTTAACAGAAATATGTGCGAAGAACTACATGCTGGGTGAAAGTGAAAGTCACTCAGTCATGTCTAACTCTTTGCCACCCCATGGACTATACAGTCCACGGAATTCCCCAGGCCAGAATACTGGAGTGGGTAGCCTATCCCTTCTCCAGGGGATCTTCCCAACCCAGGGATCGAACCCAGGTTTCCTGCATTCTGGGAGGATTCTTTACCAGCTGAGCCACAAGGGAAGCCTGGGTACTGGGAAGCAAAAAAAGAACAGTACCTTTTATCTGCCATCAAGGAACTGACAGTCTAGCATGTATATACAGGAACTATGGAGGGCTTCCCTGGTGGCTCAGCTGGTAAAAAATTCACCTGCAATACAGAAGACCCTGGTTAGATTCCTGAGTCTGGAAGATACCCTGGAGAAGGGATAGGCTAACCACTCCAGTATTGTTGGGCTTCCCTGGTGGCTCAGCTGGTAAAGAATCTGCCTGCAATGCAGGAGACCTGAGCTCAATCCCTGGGTTGGGAAGATCCCCTGGAAAAAGGAATAGCTACCCACTCCAGTGTTCTGGCCTGGAGAATTCCATGGACTGTACAGTCACAAAGAGTCAGACACCACTGAATGACTTGCACTTTCACTTTTCATGGAGGATTTAGGGTTTAAAATTTTGAGAAGAAATAACCTAACATTGGGGTTCAATCTATCGCATTCCTTTTTTGTATTTAGCTCCCTTGATATCTTTTAATTAAGTTAGTTTGTCCCTATTCTGCTTTGAAGCTTTCTTTGAATTTGAGGACTACTGCCAGGATTTCTAAAGTCCATGTTGGGTGAATTCCCATTAAAACCCCAACAATGATTGGAAGGGAAAATTCCAATTGTACCTTGACAGTTCATTTCCATCAAATCAACTTTACAGATTTCTTAGTTTGGTTCTGTTAACTGGATGCTTGTATCATTTGAATCTAGCTAGTCTGTGCTGCTATAGTTTTTATGAGAGCTGACCAGCAGATGCTTTATGTATTAATCCCTCTGGAAAATCACCTCAATAACTTTTTTAACTTTTGGTTGGGGAAGCGGGGAATTATAGAAATCCAAAGACACAAATGAAAGCATTTGGGTCCAACCACTAGAATTTTTTTGGTCTCACATTTGAAAAATGATGTGCTTAATTGCTTTACAGAAGAAAATCAGATCAAAGTTAAGATTCTTCTTTTTAAACTTTGTAATTATTTTTCAGACTCCTACTTGAAATGCATTAAAGTACTTCCACTGAAATGTATATGGCTTTTCCCCTCTTTCTGTTGAATTTGCTTTGACTTTGTTGGGTTGCTTCCATCGCCTTCTTTGATGGCACAGCCTGAAAGGAAAGTCCTCAAACATCACCATCATTGGCATGATACAGACACATAAAACCCGTGGGGCATGGTGCTAAGAGCTGGGCACTGCATGGATTTAAAAACAGCATTTGATACATTCTGCAGCTCAAAAACAGGCAATTACGGGAGGTGTCATTTCCTTGTTTGTTTAGAATTCTCAGTCAACCCTTTGCCTACAGATCCTTTTTCCATCCTCTCTTTCTCAGCCTGTCCCCTAGTAGGTCGTGTACAGCTTCTCAGGGAGCACTGAATCACAGGTAGCACGCTCTGCCGGCTGTGGGTACCAGATGTCGAGGCGCATCTGACCCTTTGCACTTGTTTGACACAGCAGGCAATTCTTACAAAGTAACTATCTTTCTTAGTTGAAGCTACTTTGCTGACTCATCTCCAAACACGTTATGTGACAGATGAAGGAGAAGAGACTGAGAGTGAGGAGCTGACTTCCCCGGGTCACACAGTTAGCACTTACGACTTTCTTAGAGTGTTCCCCTCTCTGCAACTCACAGTCATAGAACTGTAGGAACCATGTCTCAAACAGAAATTTACTTTGGCCTCACAATAAAAACTAACGTAGGATAAAAGTGTGGATGGGCTCCGTTTTGTGCCAAGAGCTTGCTCATCAAAGACAGAGATTCAGCAATGAGTGGGAAGCAGTCTAATCCTGATCCAATCGCCTGTTGATAATCCATCCTCCCTGAGTTGATGCCCAGACAGATCACTGACTGAATGTTGCCTAGACTGTAAGTGGAGGAACTTTAGAACTTTCTTCCTAACTTTTGTTTTACAGAGGAGGAAATCGAGGCCCCTAAAAACCTTAAAAGCTAATTCACCCCAGAGGCAGATCTAGAACCTACAATGCTAATCCCTGAGCTGTGTTCACTTCCATGCCTCCACCTAATTTCTGATTGCAACCTAACATGGGAGCCCAACCTGTCTCATGGATTACCCACATCTTCTCTGTCATCCTTCAGGTAAGTTAGTTTGTCCCTGTGCTCTGCTTTGAAGCTTGTGTTTTAATTTGAGAACTAGTCCCATGAGTACTAAAGTTCATGTAAGGTACACTCCATTAAAATCCCCAACAGCAGACAGTAGTCCCGGGACCCAGAGTTTAGCATGCGGTGACCGGCACAGTATACACATGGGCCCCAAGGGACAGAGACTGGGGAAGTCTCAGGAAAGAGGAGCAGATGATGAATGGAATCTCCATTCCCGGCTCTTGGGTCCCGCCAAGGTCTGGGCTAAAACATGGAAATTGACAAGTACACAGACCAGCATATACCCACAGCTCTGACTTTTTCAAGACAAACACAGAGAAGTGGAAAAATAGAGACTGAGATACTGAGGTTAGTGTCTGTACTTTTATCAGACTAGTGGGTTTTTAAGACTTTCTGCTGCTGCTGCTAAGTCACTTCAGTCGTGTCCGACTCTGTGTGACCCCATAGACGGCAGCCCACCAGGCTCCCCCATCCCTGGGATTCTCCAGGCAAGAACACTGGAGTGGGTTGGGTTGCCCTTTCCTTCTCCATTAAGACTTCCTAGAGATATATTTAAAATAGTAGCTGTGGAGAAGGAAATGGCAACCCACTCTAGTATTCTTGCCCGGAGAATCCTATGGACAGAGGAGCCTGGTGAACTATAGTCCATGGGATCGCGAAGAGTCAGACACTACTGAGCAACACACACACACACACACACACACACACACTGTTCCTAGAGATTCCAGCTTAGCCTGAGGATGAGCCGTCCTGTGCAAAACAGAAACAGTCACCCCTCACCCAGAGGATCCTTAAGCAGCTAAGGTCAACCTAAGGGTTTCACTTTGCTTTCAAGCTTACAATAGCCTCTGGATCCTGGAGCAAACCGTTATACCAGTTCAACCTCAGCACCAAATCAGGTTCAGTGGACTTGATACAGTGTTTTTCTCACATCAAGTTCAAACCTCTGGAAATAGACTTTGGTTGCTAAAAGATAATCACAGTTATACCATTGTCATTAATTTGAGAAAAGATGAAATGTATTAATATTTGTATGTATTTAGTCTTAATAAAAAGATAAAATTATTATAGAAATAATTGAAGGTAAAGAATCTATTATGTATTTGAAAAAATATTTTTTCTAGTAAAAAAAAATTGTAGCTGCAGTTTATATATCTTTTCAATGACCTTGTAAATCAACAGTATTCAGTAATCTTAGCTGAAACTATAAATGGCTGCTGGACCCATTAAAGAAGAAGTAAGTTAGATCTTCTATTTTTTAAATGTGGTCTTCCAGGAAGCTGCCTCTGGACATAAGTACAGAAAATTAACACAATAAGTAAAGCATTATAGAACAGCTATTAACTGATTACACTAATAAAAACCAAATGGGGGCCTTAATGCTGCTCCCCTGGGAGAGAGGGACAGATAAAATAAACAACAGGAAAAGAATATGGAGTAAAGGAAATTGATTTTAAACAATAATAATACAGAAACCTCCCACCACGTAAAAAAAAAAAAAAGAAAATCAGATCTCTAGCTTCACTTTGGAAAAGAAAGAAGAAATTTTTCACTCTGCCTTGGCAAGGATTAAGTTTGATACTAATAAGCATGTTCTCTAGGCTAACAAATTGGAAAAGTGAAGGCGTGCTGACAAGAAAGTCCTTAAATGCCAGACACATGGCCACAAGGACTATCTACTGTATTATCAAAACGAGGAGCCCTTCTGGTACCCCTTAGTGGACGAGGAAATCTAAACATTTGGAGCCCCTGCTTCAACAAGGTGGGATGAAAGGTTGATTCCAGTGATATTTGGCATTCACGGCAAAGACCACACCAGACAGAAGAGAAGAAACAAGTAACCGTGTCTGTCTCCTTGGGAGGTGGTGGTGGGCAGACACTGTTTAAGAATGGCACCCCTAGGGAAGCACCGACTGTTAGCTAAATCCTAAATGCAGTAATCTTAGCTGAAACTATAAATAGCTACTGGACACATTAAAGAAGTAAGTTAGATCTTGAGTCCTTGAGTGGACTTGGGGTTAACTATGTAGAAATTTATAGTAAAGAAGGATATCTTCTTTCCATTTTGTTACCTATAATGTGGCCCAAATCCTTCCCTTCAAACCTAGCCAGAAGCCAACAGTTTGTCTCAGTAAGTGCCCACTAGTTGCCAAGTGGCCTCCAAAATGCCTTATACATGTTGTCTCATTCCCAAATTACGTTTGCAAGGCAGGTGATGGCCCAAAATTAGAGTTGAAGAAATGAAGACTCAGGTGATTCAGAGACCAGCTCCATTCCCATCTTACAGGGACTCACCCTTCGTCCTCCTCATAGGTAACCCCGGGCAAGATCCCCAACTATATATACTTTTAACTCCTTTCCTCACTCTTATTTTCACACGTTGTTCTAACCAGTGGAACCCAGGGAGCCAAGCCCTTTTGCAAGGCATATGCAAAATCCAGGTTATTTTTACTTTTCACTGGCAAAAATTCAGCAAATTCAAATGAAATGATAATTTCTATGTGAGAAAATAGTTTAGCATTTTCTTAAAATGCAAACTTAAAAAAAAAAATTCTCACACAAGGCTCTAACTTCGAAGTTGACAGAAAATAGCCTGGCAGTTTCATGGGAGGCCCCAAGTAAACAATAGTGGTTTAGATGTGTTGGTCTGAGAATTGAAGGGGAACCTTCCCACAGTGAAATGTGGGTGTTTAGACTAGGTAGGTAAGTGATGAGGCTATCTATATAGAGATAAAACACTTGGGTATTGACTTGTGTAAGATTTGTTCGGTACTGGGCAGAGAAGGCTGGGAGATATACAGTGAGACCAGTGGACAGAAGGTTCAGGAAGGGAGATCAAAATTTGAAGCCTTGAACACATTCTAAAAGCCAGAGTCTTTCCAAACTACATTATATTCAGGCCATTATACATGGTAGTAAAATATTGTTGGCATTCTGAATAAAGAATAATTTAAATTCTGTGGAAGTTGACCCTTTTGTAAAAAGATTGGGAAAATTAAGAAATTAAATAATTTGAAGGAAAGAGACAAAATTATTATCTGCAGATAAAAGTATTTACTTAGATGGCTCAAAAGAATCCATTGGCAAATTCTTTTGAATAAGAAACCAGTAAAGTAGGAAAATACAAAATAAAAATGCATAAGTAAATCATTTTCCTCAGAAAACAGTTATAGGATTTAACAGAGAAATTGTATCCACAATAGCAGTGAATAAATTTGACACCATGCACATTGAAAAATACATGAAGAAACTACAACTTTAATAGGAGTTCATATGAAAAAAATAAATGAGAAGGCATGCTTTACTTCTAAATGAGAAAACTCAGTATTAAAGACTTCAAATTCTCACACACTGATGTACCAATTGTCTTCTCTTACATTTTGAACTTGATGAGTTCTTATGGTATAACAAATAGGCATTGAAACATGTAAAATATCATGTATGAAACGAGATGCCAGTCCAGGTTCGATGCACGATACTGGATGCTTGGGGCTAGTGCACTGGGACGACCCAGAGGGATGGGTATGGGGAGGGAGGAGGGAGGAGGGTTCAGGATGGGGAACACATGTATACCTGTGGCGGATTCATTTTGATATTTGGCAAAACTAATACAATTATGTAAAGTTTAAAAATAAAGTTAAAAAAAAAAAGAATAGAAACAAACATAAAAAAAAAAAACCAAATAGGGAGGCATAACCCAGAAAACTAATTGTAAAGAAGAGATTAAAAAAAAAAAACTTGCATCACTAGATATGAAAGCATATCCTTAAATTGTGATTTAAAAAAAAAAAAAAGGAGGGTTTTGGCAAAAGAAGTGATAAAGACAGAAAGATAATAAATAAAATTTTAAAATACAGAAATAGGTCCAATAAATAGCAACATTTAGATCAGTGAGGAAATAGATTCTTACCACACAGACCAAATATATGAGAGATTTAAGTATTTCTTTTAAATAACAAGAGCCACAAAAATACTAGTAGAAAATACAGGTTAATATTTCTCTGACCCTGAGGTGTGCAAGGCTTATCTAAGCACAAAAGCAGAGGAAGAAAGACTAAATGAAAATAGTTATATATTTAAATTGATAAACATATACATTAAAAATCCATTAACAATTTTAAAAATCTAGTGACAAAATGGAGACATGTTTGCAATGGGCAAGAGTGCAAGGGTGAATAAATGCACTATGCAAAGAACTTTTACATCTTAACAGGTAAAGATCTAACACCATTAAAAAAAATTAAATACAACTTTTCCAATTTTAAATAAATAGAAATTAAAATAACAGGCAAATAACATGCACACAAAACAAGACAGCCAATAAACATGAAGTTCGCATCACAAATAATCAAGGAAATAGGGATCACAGTAGGTTCTAAGTTTCTTGTCTCAGTTTGGGAAGAATTAATGATGGTTTGTGAGTTCTGGATTCTGTTCCATGGCAGGTGGGAATATAAACTGGCATAAGTACTTCAGAGGGCATCTCTGCACATTATAGCCCCCCAAAAGGTTTTGGCCCAGGAATTTCACTCACAGTTATTTCCAGAGTGAACAGAGATGCACACGAACATCTTAAAATGCAAAAATTTACAACGTTCCATGAATATCTAGAGGTCAAATGAATTCACCATCAAATAAGGAATTATGATGCCAAGATAAAAATCGTTTTTTATAATAGTTTTAATAACCCTTGCAAAGGTCTCTTAGGACTAGTCAGATAGGAAAACCAGATTCCAAAACAATGGATGATACCAGGGCCTCAGTTGTACTTTTTCAACATGCAAATATATGCATGCAAGAAAGCAGAGGAAGATGATGAGAAAATGTGTATTCACGTGCTAACAATCATTATACACAAGCGGCGGGACTAGAAGAATTATTGACTTCTTCTTGCTTTTCCGTAATTTCCAACTGTTCTGCGATGAACGTGTATCTATTTTATTTTTATTTTTTTTAATTGGCCATGCTGCTCTGCTTGTGGGATCTTAGTTGCCCAGTTAGGGATCCACCCAGGGCCCCTGCAGTAGAAGCGCGGAGTTCTAACCACTGGACCGCCACGGAATTCCAGGATGTGTGTTATTTTTTGCATTCAAGAAAAACATGGTTTCACGTGTGTGTTTTAAATTCTAGCTGGCTGGAAGCATGGAGGTGTGAGATAGGCTGCCCAGAGAGGATGCCGCAGGAGAAGAAAGGGAACTTCTCAACCCCGTGAGTCTGCGCCCTTTCCTTACCCTGGCTTTTTTTTTGCTCTTCTCGAGAGTTTGCAGCTTCCAACACCATTTCACACGCTTCTCCTGTGAGTGACGGAGCAGAGTGTCCCAACAATACCTAATGCATTTTGTGTCAGGGGCCCGTGGGTCAGCAAGGTTATTAATAAGCATCGCCTCTTGTTCTAATTTGGGTCCCTTCTCTCCTCCTGCCCTGCTTTTCCTTTCACTTCTCTCTCTGACCCTTTTCCCCTTCTCCCTGATCTCAAGGATTCGGCCTTCATTTTAGCTTGACTTCTGGCACTCTTCCCATATCACATTTCTGATGTATTTGTTGCTCCTGCAAAGTTTTCACAGGGAATTTTATTTTTGAGGAAATGCTTCGTGTCCTAAATCCATTCGTCGCAGGCTGGTGCGATGCTCTGACCTGACCTGCCTGAGACGAACGGCAGGGATCAGTCAGATGGAGGCAAATGTGTGCATGAACGGGGGACAGACCTTGTTTTTTAAAAAGAATTTCTGTTAAACAAAATTTACTAACCACAAAGTTTAGCCAGATTGAAGAGGCCACTATTACAATCAGGTCCACATGAAAGGAGGAAGGCGAAAGGCAGCTTAATTTTATTAGTATTTTTCTATTCTCTTTCATGAGACAAAGAGAATTTAAAGAATTTATCATGTATTTTTGGATGTGTGTATATCTATTTTATTTTCCATTTACAGCCTGATTTATGACCTCAGCTTATATTTAGAGTAAAGCTTGTTGTATTTCTGCTGATTTTCTTACACAAATAGAACTGGTTGCATGGTCACCACCACTACCAAATTTTTACATACAAGCTCTTCCGATCCCCTGAACGCGGTGCAAATTCAATTTTTCTTTTCACTTACAACATTTCTAACTGCAAAACTTCAAACCAGAAATAACTGAAAAAAGTCAGTTCCTACACACACACAAACTTGCATGTGCTCTCTCCAAATTTATTAAGCTTCAGTTGTTACTTTCTTGTAATAGACATGATATTGCATCTCCCATCAGAGCCTTCAAAGAGTTAAATGTGCCAATGGGAGTTACTTATCAATGGTAGAGCAATATTTTTATATGGGAAAACATAAAAAGAAATGTATGATTTTTTTCCTGAATTACTCATACTTTTCGAATTCAACCTCATGCCCTTCTTCAAGAATGCATTCTTATAAAAATCTGACCAAGGACCAAGACTACCTTTTTTAGAATGAATGGAAGTCTTTTAGAGTGATGTAATTTTCTAACACATGATTAACATGATTAATTCTACTCTGAACTAGGGTCCTCATATTGAAAAAAACGAAAAGAAAAAAAATTAAGCAATGATAAGAAAACTAAATGTATCCAGGAGAAAGATAGTTTTCTATACCTAAACTTATTATCATGAAACATACTAGTTTTGCTGCTTTAATGGAATTGCACCTGAGTTTGTTCTTTCCCAAACTAAGACAGTCTATGTGAACTTTGAATGAATTATGCATTCAGCTTCTTCTTAATCTGGTCACCTCTCAGCAGTGCACATTAACAGTTCAGGGATCCTAAACTCAGCTCAAATCACCACTGGAAGGAGCCACTAATCAGACCTAAGTAAATGTCTAATTCGTTTCCTTACCCTATAGTTTTTTATTTTCCTTTTGAATAGATTAATCTTATCTGTTCTGTAACAACTGTCAAAGGATGAGGATAGCTTTAAATGTGCTCTGTTACATATGTGACCATTTATCATTCGTGGGGTAATATTTATTTTCTTGAAATGCAGTATTTTTCTTAATAGACCTGGGTTTGCATGAGCAGTAACTTCTTAGACTGTCTTGGGGAAGAAGAGAGGAAAAAGAAATAGGAGGAGGAGGCTTTTCTTGAGTACCTGTGTGCTGTGTGCTAAGCCATTTTGGTCGTGTCCGACTCTGTGTGACCCCATGGACTGTAACCTGCCAGGCTCCCCTCAGTCCCTGGGGATTCTCCAGGCAAGAATACTGGAGTGAGTTGCCATGCCCTCCCCCAGGGGATCTTCCCGACCCAGGGATTGAAACTACATCGCGTACATCTCCTGCATTGGCGGGCGGGTTCCTTATGACTAGCACCACCTGGGAAGTCAGACAGTATGACGGTATACCACACAGTATGACACGGATTCACCCATTTGATGGAGCTTTCATGCTGTTTCGCACATCTTTTCAGGTACTCTCTGCACAAGTGAGAAAACCGGGGCTTAGGGATGCTAAGGGATACATCCAAGACACACAATTAGTGTGACGCGAAGCATAGACTGGCACCCAGGCCCTGCTCGCCAAACGTTCTGTGATTATGAATAGACTTCATTGTCTGCAGTGGTAAGGGCTCAGAATACAGGTTAAACCCTGGAATTTACTGTAGGCTGGCCTTGTGGTCAGTGACACTCATCACTTACCAGGTATGATTTGGGGTTGTCTGAAAAGCCAAGACAGACCTCTCAAAGAATTACACTAGATAACATGGCACAGACATTATGAAAGGGCCAAAAAGAAACGCTATCCTGTATACCACAAGGCCCACGACACCTGTGTGTGACTCCAAATAGAGCGGCGGCTTTCAAGAGCTGGCCATCTTGGTGACCTTGTGGTATGTGTTTTAAATATTCTATATTTAAAGAGGGTCGTTTGTTCCAACACGTTCCTTGAAATTTTGATAAATGTTCCTAGAATCATCTATGGGGAATTTTTCCCTCACATAATCAGGTTGGATGCAAAGCACAGTTTTATGCCCTGTAGCAGGACATTAAAAAAATTTTTTTTTTCATGCCCTCTCTGTTTGCGCTGCTTCCAAGTTCCAGGCTGGAATCTGCAGGTTGTGAGATGAGGGTGGTGTGGCGGGTGTCAGGCTCCAGTTCTTCATGCTCTAGGGATAAGATTTCCTATGAAAACTGGCAGCTTTTTTGTTCTTCCTCAGCCTTTTTAACCCACAGCCTGGTCTCTCTGTTTGGCTGCGCCCGCTGCGGCGGTGACTGTACTGAGCTAAATTTATGCCGCTGACAAGTCCCATTGAAGTACGTCGGTAGCACAGAGTCAGTGGGAGTTGTGTGTATCTAAGCGCGGGCAGCCCTTGGCCCGCTGAGTGTAATAGCATCTCTGCCTTGGGAGATTATGGGTATGATATGGGCGATGCGTAATGGATAGGGCAGTCTGTGTACAAATTCCCAATGACTTGCTACACCCCTTTAGGATGGTGGCTGTCAAAAGTGTTAGCACTTTACACACACAACAACCCCGGATCCGATTACCGGTGGCCCCTGCTCTCGCAAACCGGCTCCTCCTCCAGGTTATTGCTGCAGGGGTACCTATTGAACACGTACAAAGGAGAAAACACTGGTGAATTTTCTTCTTTGAGCTCCACTGTATTAATGGAGAAGGAGGAAAATACCGAACGGGTTTGAATTAGCCTGGACAGAAGTTCAAAGAGAACTCCCTGTAAAAGGTATCTCTGAACGATTTAAATTTGCAACCCGAGGAGAACTTGGTTTAACACCCGGAAACTGAAGAGGGAGGAGGCGGGAGGAGGGGCGGGCATTATGTTGCTATGCACTTAAAACAAGACCTACCCTGATGTTAGCACTTCGTTGTGGGTGTTAATGGAAAGGTACGCAGATGCGGAAACTTCCACGCTGTGGATGTGGACGCCTTTTCAAACGTTTAAATTGTTTAGCATGTCTTCTGGAATGAGTTTGCCTATGGCTAAGTAATCTACAAAAGTTTAAACACAAAGATCTGAGTGAGGAACGCTAGGATTCTTGGGTTAGGAGACTTTGCATGCCAAAAATAGTGTTCACTCTCCCCTTGGTGCAGGCAAAACTTAACAGTACCCTTGCCCTTTTTCTGTGTTGAGAGTAAACTTCAGTGTCTGATTTTTCTGGTCTTCTGAGCTAAACCGAGACATAACAGATTAGTATCAGTAAAGACACTGGTGACAATGATGACAGTTCCTAGAAAAATTAGGGACAAAATAACCAGTCTGATGATGGCCTGAGGTTGAATGGTGTACAGTTTCATGAGATGGTTGGATGGCATCACGGACTCAATAGATATGAGTTTGAGCAAGCTCTGGGAGTTGGTGATGGACAGGGAAGCCTGGTGTGCTGCAGTCCATGTGGTTGCAAAGAGTCAGACAAGACTGAACTGAATGGAACTGAAAATCTGTTAGCATTGGAAACCATAGCATTGCTTATATTATCTGTCTGCACCTAGTTTCCAGAACACTATGGAAACTCACTCGTCCATATACCCAATTTATTTAGCCCTAAGTATATTCCAGGCACAGTGCTAGTCTCTGGAGATACCAATGAGAAACTGCCCCTGTCCTTAGGAACCTTGTCTTGATTTATTTTTGTCTTATAATAAACAGTGCATGCTATGTACCTGAAACTAGTCTAAATGCTTTACATATATTAACTCATTTCATCATCAAAACAGCCATATATTATTACCCCCCATTTTACAGATGAGGAAACTGAGACACAGGCAAATCAACATGCCCAAGGCCATGCTCCTGGTATATCAGCAGACCCAGGATTTAAATCCTGACAAATCTAGTTTGCAGAGGTCCTACTGTTAACCACTGCTTATGAGCTAGTTGAGAAATAAACTTCCATTTTTAACATAATTACTAGTGACATCAAAGAACCTAGAAACCCCAGAAACACTGGCTTCTGTAATATGCAGATCAATGATTGGACAAAACTGTAAGAGACACGCTAATGCAATTTGTAAAGGAACAAAAGATGAGAGGGACAGACTTTAAAAGCCACCAAAAAGCCAAAACAAAATGCAATTTAATGGGGATAAACATGAGACATTCTTAAATGCAATAAATCCCTCCTTACACGCTCCTTGATGATTGAGATCTGACTCCACAGTATGGGATTCCTCCCTGACCAGGGTTCTGATTAAAGTCACATGGCATGCATGGTACACAGCACAGGACACGAGACTTCTGAATATTTTGTTTCTGGATGCTTCTTAAAAGACTCTGAGAAACTAAGGCCAACTCAGGAAGACAAACCTTCTGAGTCCAATTTAGCCAAGGGGATGGGGGAAGAATGAAAGTTACCTTGAAGGGTTTGAAAGTCTGCCATATGGTGTAGGGATGAGGTTCAGCTGTACTGCTTCTGAGGACAGACTCCAACTCTGTAGAAAGACGCTCCAGGGACACGGTTTTTGTTCCCTTTTGTGTGTGTTCAGTCATGTCCAACTCTCTGCAACCCCGTGGACTCTTTGCGACCTCATGGACTGTAGCCCGCCAGGCTCCTCCGTCCCCGGAATTTTCCTTGCAAGAATACTGGAGTGGGTTGCCATTTCCTCCTCCAGAGGATCTTCCTGACCCAGGGATCAAACCCACATCTCTTGCATCTCCTGCGTTGGGAGACAGATTCTTTCCACTGCACCAACTGGGAAGCTCTTTGGTTCCCATAGAAGGAACAAAACTTTCTAAAAACGAAGCCCCCAGTAGTGGCAGCCTCAGAAAAAGGACCCCTCCCGCTCCCATCTGTCTAGGTGGTCGGCCAGGACTAACTGGCAGGCTTCACCCAGGTCTTCACATATTTATGTGACCTGACTTGAGTTTACAACTCCTAAAAATCCGTGTCTGCCTGCCCATCTGCCCATTTCCAGATGTCTGGCTTTAGTGGGAAGTTGGACCAGTGTTCTCCAAGCTTCCTTCCAAGGGAACCGTTTCATGACTTCTTGATTCCATTATGGAGCCTTCATTTAAGGCTTCCATGGCACTGTAAAAACCAGTTTTCCCTGTTTCATAGATGAAGAAATATCAGAGGGCTGAGTAACCAACAGAATTAGATGCTGATAACATCTCCCCCTCACACCTAGATTTCTGCTCACATTTGAAGAACTACTCCTACACAACCAACCTTAGCATTGTTACAGAGGAACTTGGTCCTAACCTTATTCTAGAAAATTGGCCTAGTCCCCAGTGGCCACTATATCATTTGGCTGAGCGCTTACTATCATTTCTAAGTTAATTTGTGAGTTAATTGTAGATGTCAGGAAGCTCTGACACTGCAGAAAATGGTAAATTATTGAGATAGACCAGCCAGGGTCAGAAGAATCCAAAATGAATACAGTTGATTGTTGATCAGTTTTTATAAAATATATACATATATATGCTGACATCCAAGGGGACTGGAATGTCCTCAAAGGAGTTTCCTCAGAAGAGAGTCCTCCGTGAAGTGGACACTGGATTCTTGGGTACAAATGTTTTCCAAAACAAAACAAAAAAGTTTTCCAATGCTAAGATTTCCATAATACTTCACAATCAAAACCCCGATCACATTTTCACCTAAATGACTATCCAACCTGTAGAACTTCAAAAAGAGAGCCCACTCACTCCCTGCCTGTGATGTGTCCAGCTTGATGGTCTAAATATGATATTGAAAGTGGTTAAATTATAAACCTCCACACACGTGCATTTCAGCTATTGGTAAAATAATGACTCGTCTTTTCCACAGGTCTGTGCTTCAGGAATAGATGCCTCTCATTTCTTCTTGTTGTCTGACCTCTGTGGTTCCTTTTCCCCCCGGCAAGGTCAAGCCCTTAACATCAGGATTACATTAAAAGAAAGACGAGAATTTTTCTCAAACTTCTGGAATCATCAGGATTACATGCAGTGGGGGCTGGCCTCCTTAGTGAAGGGAGAAAAGGAAATCTCAGTCCCAAATGATTCCAACTCCTTTCAGCCTCCACATTTTGGCCAACTGAGGCCTCTTTTTTGCCCACATGAGCTGTGTCTATGCGTTCTCACAGTAATAATGCCACCAACTCCCGCTTGTTAATGATTAATCCATAGCATACTGGAGAACAGTGTTAAAGTGGAATGCAATGGTAGTGAAGCAGAAGATGTCAGAGAGCCTTTAGTTTTAACTTCTTTTGCAAAAATAATTTTTGAGGAGTAGCAAACTGAAAAACCACATCCTGACACAGCATCCTCAGTCAATTAGACCCTTCCCTGAGTGAGAAAATGCATGCTCTCCTCGCAGAGGATCTATGTTAAATGTCTTACCTGGAAGACAACATTCAGTTTCCCATTCATTGACATTTTAAGGCAAGTAACAACAGGGCTTTTCTAGCTGATTCTCTCTACCCTCAGACACACAGGTCAAAAGAGACGGCAAAGTTAGGCTGAAATTTCTATAATTTACAATCTCCAGCTTGTGGGCCAGAGCCAAAACGGCTCTTGGCTACGAAGTGTAAACAGAGCATTGTTGCCTCTTAATCTGCGTAATTGGTCCCAAATGTTGTTGCCACTTTTCAGATCAGATGCTTTACATACTTTTTAAAGAACCTGGAACTTTTCTCCTTTGGCAGGGAAAAGTTTGGAGCGTAACTCAGTCTTTTCATCAGCACTAAGACTCCTATAAACAGCCAGGTGATTTCATTTGGGGGCCTGTAAACACAGGAGGCTGGGAGTCTGCTTGGAGCGTTCCAGTCCACGTTCGAATGTTCGTCCATCTATCGTTTGCTCCCCCATCCAAGCCAGCTTCAGAGGGTTTACTTTACACGGCTTCTGCAAGAGCTGAGCAGACAGGCCAGCTCTTAGAGGATGCCCGCCAGAAACCGGGCTATGTCCCATTCCGGCAGAGCATGTTCTTATCAGCGTGTGCCCCGGGAGTGATGCACCGCAGTGCATTTGGCCTAAAACCAATTGTTCTGTGACATCATCTTCTGGGAGAAGTCCTAGGGATGCTGTGTGAGAAAAGACAGCGCGTGATGTTCTGGGAGGAGACGAAGCTTGGGATACCGTGGGGGGACCACAGGCTGCAGGACCCTGGGCAGGTAACACAACCTCCTGGTTCCTCGGTTTTCATGTCTGCAAAATGGGGCTAATAATGTAAACCTGACAAACTCACCATGAGGATTAAATGAGAAAGTTAATATAAAGGTTATGGGGGCAGGCCACATATGACTCAGACGGTAATGACTCTGCCTAAAATGAGGGAGACTTGGGTTCGATCCCTGGGTTGGGAAGGTCTCCTGGAGACGGGAATGGCTACCTACTCCAGCATTCTGACCTGGAGAATTCCCTGGACAAAGGAGCCTGGTGGGCTACAGCCCATGGGATCATGAAGAGTCAAACACAACTCAGAGAGTTTTACTCCCTACATATGATTATGATGTCAAGCACTTTTTAAAATCCATATATATGGTTTTAAAAATTCTTTATAATAGTATATATAATAGTAATAGTATGTATATATATTACTATCATATAGTAATATATAACAGTTTTTATATTATATATATATATATGTATGTATATATAAGCCTATCTTTCTGCTTCAGGCTTCCCCAGTAGCTCAGGGGTAAAAATCTGCCTGCCAAGCAGGAGACATGGGTTTGATTCCTGGGTCGGGAAGATCCCCTGGAGGAGGAAATGGCAACCCATGCAAGTATTCTTGCCTGGATAATTCCACGGACAGAGGAGCCTGGAGGACTACAGTCCATGGGGTTGTAAAGAACTGCACACAACTTAGTGATTAAACAGCAACAACATCTTTCTGCTTCCACCTACACAAGGCAGGGAATCCATTTGTGTTTTCCTGTGAAATTTCTGGCTTGGGCTTTAGTATTCCAAAAAAAATATAGCTTTCATTACTGGTCTTTCAAGAATATGACAAAATCTTACTGAGTTCCCTTAATTTGTTCTTTTCTCAGACCTTCCTCTTCACCTATTTCCAATCTCCCTGGTGACATTTGTAGGCCTTGGTTTTTCTTCTGAATATCTCTAGAGTGCTACTGAGTTCTAGATTAACTCTTGCTTTTCCAAGTTTTCCTTTTTTAGTTCTTTTGATCTTCTCTCCCCAGTCATCCTCTCACCCTGTCATTTTGTCTTTTTTTTTCCCTTTGAATTCCACCCCATTTATCTCCATCTCTGTGGCATTAAAGTATTCTACATATGTAGCATTCCAAGTAGAAGCTCAGCAAAGACTTCAGGGAGATTTGAGCCTTCAACTCCCTTCCTACTTCTGGGATAAGGAGATTAGACAAGAATGAGCTTTCTCTACCTTGGTTTCTGCCATTACATTTTACCGTTCTCAGCAGTTAAAAATGGGAAAAGGCTTCTGCCACGAATCACTGTAGCAGTTTGTTCTGCAAACAACATTGCAATTACAGTTTCTCTAGGGAGGCAGGAGAGCACTGTGCTTAGGTACGGAGATTCCAGAACCCAACATGCTGGGCTCAAATCCCTTTCAGGAGCAGTGTAACTTGGGCAGGTTACGTAATTTCCCTGTGCGTAGTCTTTCTTATCTGCAAAATGGAGATAATAGTGTTTGTCTGGTACTGTTATGGTCAGCTGCTGCTGCTACTAAGTCACTTCAGTCGTGTCCGACTCTGTGTGACCCCATAGATGGTAGCCCACCAGGCTCCCCCGTCCCTGGGATTCTCCAGGCAAGAAAACTGGAGTGGGTTGCCATTTCCTTCTCCAATGGATGAAAGTGAAAAGTGAAAGGTAAGTTGCTCAGTCCTGTCCGACTCTCAGCGACCCCATGGACTGCAGCCTACCAGGCTCCTCAGTCCACGGGATTTTCCAGGCAAGAGTACTGGAGTGGGGTGCCATCACCTTCTCCGTATGGTCAGCTAAGTTGAGTTAATACGTGCAAAGTACTTAAAATGGTGCCTGGTTATAGTAAGCTCTCAAGAAATGTAAGTTACTGATATTTCATATAGATTCTCCTTTAAAAAAAAACTCATATGTGTATTTAACTGTTGATTCCCCCTCTGGTCTCTCCTATGTGGTCATATCTCCACATGTACCATTGAAAATGAGCTTCACATACTGTTCTCCCCTACCTCAGAACCTGACAGGAAACATGAAATAAAATAAGACAAAACAGTAATTCCAAAAACATCTAGTTCTCTTTCCCAGCCCATCATCTATTCATCATTAGCTAAAGTAGGATGAAAGTTTTATTATGAACACAAAATGCAACTATAGTTTACCCCAAAGTGAGTGAGTCTGGGTTAGCTTTAGGAAAACCTGGTTTGAATTTTAGGTGAACCTCCTTTCTACTCTCAAATGCCAAAAGAGGATTTATAGTTTCAGGTGGATACCAAATGAAATTTGGTAGGTTCATCTGAGTTTTACTTTGGGTTTGTCATTTGAATGAACTCAAATTTCATGCAGCCTTAATCCTTATATTTATGGTTTTCCTGCCATTTTCACCTCAGTTGATAAAAAACATTTTTAAAATAAAAATTGAGGCATGCTGTTCAATATTTAAGCAAATTGCAATATTTTAGAGCATATGAATTTCCTTGTCTCAATAATAAATAACTGTGAGAAAAATATAGTTTTGGTAATATACGCTTTAATGAGTCATGCTATTTTTGCAAATATTCTCCTTTATTTCATACTGTGTTCATTAGCCATGAAATTCCAAGCTGACCAGATAATAATTAATAAAATTATCTATTTCTGTCAACATTTAAAGATCTGCACTTGCATCAGTTTTTAATCCCTGGCTCACCTAAACCATGACTTTAAAATCAAATTTGTATAATATAAGCTTTCTCCATTTTTACATATCTTCTCCCAAGAAGTCAGAAGCCCAGACTTTAGCTAATTTCCTCAAATTATATGCTAGATGTTTGGGGGGATTTAAGGATAGATCTTTTATGTCAAAATGATAGGTTCACAGTTTGTGATTGATGATCCTGGGCATATAAATGATATATGCCCATTAAATAAAGGGGCCTTAGGATGAGAAGATTAAGCAAGAATGAGCTTAATTTCCAAATCCTACATTTTCAGAGATATGGGCAACATGCTTCCCGTTTCTGTTTTAAGACAAAATGACCTTAAATAACCTACAAATTGAGACTAACATATCAATGAGCTCTATTAAGATTGCCTGAAAGTGCATTTTTCACTCCAATAGTTAAGTAGAAGCTTTGCAATTGCATTACTTGGAATACCTACTTTTCAATGGAACTAAAGAAAGTCACTTTGG
The DNA here is from genome assembly GCF_000754665.1 of Bison bison bison. Classification (NCBI taxonomy): domain Eukaryota; kingdom Metazoa; phylum Chordata; class Mammalia; order Artiodactyla; family Bovidae; genus Bison; species Bison bison. Next base: position 1,286,791 of record NW_011494799.1, on the reverse strand, counting down.
GATTAAAAAAAAAAAATTCCCTAAAGAACTACGCATTAGATAAAATTTCCTCCAAGTGCTGCTGATATCTTTTCATAAATTAATCACATTTTATATTATGTAAAAAAAAAAAAAAATCCCTGTAAAGACATAAACAAAAAGTCATGGGTTTTTTTCCTTCCTCTAATCTGTAGTCCCCAAATGACCGGTCATAAAAATAAAGTTTACAACGTCTTTGAGAATCCCAAAGAACCCCAGTAAAGATTATTTTGGCTAGAAAAGAAAGCAATTTTGATATTCAAAAATTTAGCCTTCCTTAGTCAATCCCCAAGAGGGAAAAAAATCAGCTAATCTTAGAAAGATGATAAATTTAAGTGAATCTGTAATCCAAGTTAGTCCTCAATCATGTTTTGAAATATGATCAAACAGTAAAGACTGGGAAACGACAAAGAAAGTTTCAAAAATAACTCCGAATAGAAACATAGAGCATCTCTTTAAGAGGCTTTTGGTTTCTAAATTCGAGGATGAATAGCATTTAACGGGAAAATAGCAGCGAGTTTGTGCTGGCATGCCCACTTTATGGTAACAAGAAGAAAAGAAAAAAAAAAAACCACTTAACATATTTTATTACCGGATCATTTAAAACAGCATGAAACATCAGATTTTTGTCGCTCAAGTATTCCAGGTATCACCCTAGACAGCACGTCAGCTAAATATGGACCCATCTATACACAGGCTGTAACACTCATACAACAAACAACCGGGCACGCACGCATGCTGGCACACGCATGCGCACACTCAAATACATACACCCGAAACCTGCTCGGGTTTCGCTCTGGGTCCTTGATAACTCTGGCATATTGTAAACCCTGGAAAGAATTTTAATCTACATGGATTGAAAATAGGAGCCTTTTTAAATATGCTGCATACAATTTGTGATGGTCATCTCTAAAATGCTGCTCCATTATCCTTTTCCATTTGGAATGAATGAGGCTAATTAATTTCAGGCCATACTTGATGAGGTCAGCACCATACGAGGGGTGCGTGCTAGACATTGCTAATCTCTTTCAGCTGAGAGTGATGAATTAAAGATGAAGCATGCCTTTGCAGGCCTAATTTAGAATGTATATCAAAAAACCTACAGCCAATAATACTATATCCTACAACAAAGGAAAACTTGTTCACTTGGGCTCCCTGAGTTGTGTTGATTTTAAAGACATTTTCAGTCATCTTTGGAATTCCATCTGTGGATAGGTAAACCACAACAAGAAAATCAAGCCATCTCTCACACATAGCGCCCTGTGGACAAAAAGTGGGATTAAAGGAGACAAAAAAAGAAAACAAAAACAAAAGACAACAATCAGGGTTTGATCCCTTGTATATTAAAATTCCATCTACACATTAGACGCTTTTTTCCAGAGCTATCAGACTGACAAAATTCCCAAATTAGCAATACCTATATTCAAGCAATGACCACCCAGCTCTGCTGGGACATTTCAAAGAAACATGCTAAATGAGGTGGCCTGTTGTTTTTAAAGCAGATATCTTAATGAGGCTTATTAGGTTTTTCCATGTCTCTATTTTGAAAGCCGATAGAGATTGACCAGGTAGATAATGTGATACCTTTTATTAAGCCAAGAAAGAGATTGTAATACAGATGCCTCCGGGCCAAAATGTTCTTATGAAAGTGAATGCAAAGCCAACTTCCGAGTTGTAAAAAGGGAGATACTTGCTGATCTAAACTCTAAAGAGAAGAAATTAGTCATAATTTCTCAAAGGTAACTACTCCAAATCCCTAAGGGTGGCAAGAAAGGTGGCTCAGCCCAGAGACTAAAGAATACGCCTTGCAAAAAGTATTTCAACATACTGTGCCTAGCAGGAGAAATTCAGACATTATTCTAATGGGTCGGTGTTTCCAACTGGTGGCCACAAGAACTCCTGACTCTGTATCCCAGTAGCCTTCATTAGAAAAAAGCTGCTTCGAATTAGGTCCAATCTACATGCTGAATCAATCTTTCATCCCTTTGATTGCTTCTGAAAATATTTATATTTCTTAATAATGCACATTTTGTCTTGCAACTTCTGATTAAACCCAGACGGGTTTTCCCAAAGAAGCCAATGTATGTGGAAGGGTGATTTGGGACAGGAAAAGGAAGATAAAAAACACAGGTTTTTCCCATTGGGGAACCATTAGAGAATATAAATCTAGCAATTTTGGTTATGTAAGCATGAGAGGAGGATTGTAATAAATACAGATTGGAATATTACAGTGACCTAATGGAGATTATAGAATATTTTTATTATTGTATGAGTCTTCATTGCAGCTTCAACTCTTTGGCTGGTTAGCTTAATAGATTTTATGGAAAATTACTGTGGTCAAGATCTAGGAAGATTTCATGTTATAACCAATACTAACCCACACAAATTATCATATCAAAATAGTTAGAACAGAGAAATAGTTGTAATAAGGACATGACCAGATCATCTAAAATAGGTTTTGCTTTGTTTTATTTATGAATAGGAACATAGTGTTTGGAAGATATAGGAGGAGGGTGGATTTCTGGTTTAGGAACCAAGAGAAAAGGAATCAAATTTCAACCCTGTCACCAATCAGCTAAGAGAACTTACAGGAGTCACCCAGCTTCTCCAGACCTAAGGTTTTTCTTCTTGCTTTCATCTGAGAAATAAGGGAGTTAAAGTTTTCCTTGTAAGTTTTAAATTATAAGGTTTTGTAAAGAACTGTCCTTGTCTTAGGGCTTCCCAGATGGCGCAGTGGTAACGAATCCACCTGTCAATGCAGGAGATGTGGGTTTGATCTCTGGGTGGGGAAGATGCCTTGGAGAAGGAAATGGTAACCCACTCCAGTATTCTTGCCTGAAGAGTCCCAAGGACAGAGGAATCTGGCAGGCTACAGTCCATGGAGTTGCAAAAGAGTCCGATACAACTGAGCAACTAAACAACAATAAAATGCTTGTCTTAAATATTCAGTGTCCTCTGGCAGCAGAGAGGAAGAAAACAGAGACCTTGTCCAATGCTGAGGGCCCCCAGTGCTGGTGTCTGAGAGACAGTAGTCACACCTTCTCAAAGCACCTCGAATGTCTCTGGTCCCAGCTCTCCTCGGGCATGGCTGTCACTTTTCTGTTCCTCACTTCTTCTCTTTTAGAGACCAAGATGGAAGGAAACACCCAAAAGCAATGCCCATAGTTTCATTTGACCAAAGCACCCCATTTCAGAGATGAAGAAAGTCAAGGTCAAATGAAAGTGAAAGTGTTAGTCGCTCAGTCAAGTCTGACTCTTTGAGACCCCACGGACTGTAGCCCACCAGGCTCCTCTGTCCATGGAATTCTCCAGGCAACAGTACTGGAGTGAGTAGCTATTCCCTTCTCCAGGGCATCTTCCTGACCCAGGGATCAAACCAAAGCAGTGGAGGTCAAATATTTGGTAACTGGCAAAGCTGGAATTTAAACCCAGGTCTATTTCCAAACCAAGATCTATTCTTGTAAAACACAGTGCCTCAGAGTCTGAGAGATTTTTATATTACCAAAAAAGTAGAATTTCTTGTGACTACTCAGTGCAACTGAAGACTCCTTGCAATTGGAAACAAGAACATAAGATAGGGCAGTGGCTTTGAATGTAGACTCCCTAGATTTGAATTATGTGTCCCAGCTTACTAACAATGTGAGTTTCAGGCAAGTTCCTGACCTCCATAAGCTTCGGTTTGCTTGTGTTGTTGTTTTCTCATGGATAATGGAAAATAACCACAGTATCTCCCTCAGAGTTGTATAAGAAATTAAATAAAACAGTCCATGTGTAGGACTTCCCTGTGGTGCAGTGGACAGTAATCCACCTGCCAATGCAGGGGACATGGGTTCCATCCCTGGTCGGGGAAGATCCCACAAGCCACAAGGCAGCTAAGCTCACGCGCCACAATTACTGAGCCCCTGCACCACCACTACTGAACCGCATGTATGTGCCTGGAGCCTGTGCTTGAAAACAACAGAAGCCTCCACAGGGAGAAGCCCACGAAAGGCAACTAGAGAGTAGCCCCTGCTTGCTGCAAATCGAGAAAGCCCACGGAAAAAACAGCAAAGGCCCAGCACAGCCAAAAATAATAAGTTAATTAATTTAAAAATAATAATAATCCATGTCTATACTCACTATTGGAGAAGGAAATGGCAACCCACTCCAGTATTCTTGCCTGGAGAATCCCAAGGACGGCGGAGCCTGGTGGGCTGCCGTCTATGGGGTCGCACAGAGTTGGACACGACTGAAGTGACTTGGCAGCAGCAGCAGCAGCATACTCACTATAGTTCTGGTATATATATATATAGTAAATGTTGACCGCTGTTAGCAATCACCATCATTTTCTTTATTTACATAATGAAAATCCCTGAAAGGATCCTAGGAAACCAACGTATGAATTCTGACTCTGTTCCTATTAGCTCCATAGCCTCAGATAAGTCTTTGAGCCTCAGTTTACTCATCAGCAAAATGGGAATTTAAAATCTCAGTCTTGCAGGATTTTGGTAAAAAATCCAATGAGTTAGGCATGTGAGGATAACTTTTGTAAATAGTTAGAGCTCTATAAAAATGCAAGGGTTGATGGTTTTATTAAAACATTATTATTCCTAGGTCACAAGTTAACAGGTGATAAAGGAACTAATACCACTGATTTGTTTCTCAGATAAATCACCTTAGAAATGAGATATATGCAATACCATGAAATCATAAAAGAAAAAATGCATTTCCTCAATTATCACTGTTATCCACTTAGCCCTGTTCCACTGTTCTCCACCTAAACTTGTAATTCTCTCATAATTTTATTTTACCAGGGAATTAGGAGATGTTGAAGTGGCAGAGACAGGGTTTAGAACACTGAAAACAGCACTTTCTTCTTTGCCTTTCAAGTAAGGGAAAGAAAGAAATATCTCAAAGTAAAGAAAACATACTTTATGAAATATTCATTGAGCGCTTCCAAGAAGGCTTCATAACTGTGTTAAAATACTGGCAAACTTTGCCAATGACCAGCTGTCCGTTGCATGTGAACTTTGAAGTATATACATGATTAAGATACAGTTTTGTTTAAACTAAAGAAGCATCATGGGATGCGTAATTGTTTTGTGAGTAGGATTAGTAAAGAGTCAGGGCCTAAAGGTGTATGTCTATTTTAAAAAGAAATTTTCTGATTGCAGATAACTTCTCAATTTGATTTACTGTCGAACGATAGTGATGGGGTTGATAAGTGAGCATTCATCGGTAATTCATCTTGTGCTGGTAGAAATTTACAGCAAAGCAGTGCTTTCCCAACAGTGACAAGCCCTATTAATCTTCTTCAGACACATTTCAATAGGTGTTCCCATCTGTGGCCAACATCTAAACACTCTGGTATCACTGGCGACTTGAAGACACCTTCATTTCAAGTCACACTAGTGAAAATGTGATACTAGATTGTACTCTATTTTTTAACCTAATTCTCTCTCTTCATTCAATTAGCCTTTCTTGCCTGGATTTTCTGCTCATGTGTAACATCATTTCCCAGGGAGAGCACTCAAAAGATGTGGTTTCTTAGAGATGCACAATCTCAAGGTTAACAACCAACAACTTTTTTACAAATTAATATTGCATATAGATTCCAGTTCTGATCATCACTGGCCTCTGATGGCGTATGTCCTTAAAAAGTAGAACCTGCTCAAATGCAGCCACTGGTGCCTTGAGAGGCCGGAGGAAAAGAGGAAGGCTGGAAAAGCTATTGTGTTCATATTCAGAATGCAGGGTAGTATCCTGAACTGTGATGCTTAATTTCAGCGCAGGGGAATGCTGGGAAAAAGAGATGTTATTATGAAAACGGAACCAAAAAATGAAAAAGAGGCCCAGCGTTCAAAATAGCCACATGTACTCAACACAGTAAGGCTATAGGATCAAACCCCTCTCCTGTTCCTTTGCATATGCTGGAGGACTTCCGTTAAGAAAGAAATACAGTAATCACTTTAGGGGTAGATTATTTTACTTAAATTGCCTCTAGCTGCAAGGTTAGTCTAGGTGAAAAATGTGGAGGGGGTGTTTGATTCTGGATTGCACCTAAGTGCTTTTTTGTGCCGTTTCGTCCTTATAATGGGTTTGGTCTTGCAAGGAAGGTGCATTTGAATAGCATTTTTCTTGTGTACTTTAGAAATCATTGAAAAGAGAAAACTGGCTGACATTCTTAGTTTGGAAGGGTTAGATCTACCTGCATATTGAATGGATTTTTTTTTTAATTTATTGAACCTTTTTGTTTGTATGTGATCTGAAATGTATATATATGTATTACTTCTTGTGTGTATATGTAGGTAGCTACATATATATGTGTATGTACATATCTTCATATGTAATAAAGACAGTCATTCTCAGAAAGATCTCCTTCCCTCACACAAATTATTTTTCACAATATCATTTGAGTTGTTATAGATCTCAAAGTTCTTATTGTAGGTGGCAAGTTTAAATGTGCCATATTAATAACTTGTTATCCAAGACAAATTAAGTCCTTATGTGTCAAAAGCACCCGGCACTGGATTATCTACAAGACAAGTATTTATTGAATAAACGTTGAGTCCAATTTCATTTTAATGTGACTGACTCTGTGTTTCAGCCTCTCAGACAGAGATAAAAACACTCAGACCTATAACTGTGTTGCAACATTACACCTAACTTGTCTATTTCTATTATTGTCTCCTAACTTAGAATATGGAAAGAAGCCTTTTTTTTTTTTTGTGGTGGTGGTTGTTGTTCTGAAGAGCAAGGGGAGAGATAGAAAAACGGCTGGCATTCAGCCTAAAGAGAAATCATTGAAACAAATTAATCCTATGCCGTTTAAATTGACATGGTAATCCATCATCAGAGAAGGCAAACTCTGAAAGCAATCTAGAATCTGCCCTGCTCTTTCACTGGCCCTGGAGGCACAAGACAGATAGTAAAGGAAGGGGGATGGGGGGGCGGCGGAATCATAAAAGTTAGGAATGCCTTAGAAAATAATAAAATTGGTAATATCAACTCTCACAGTCCTGCCTCTGAAAACCTTCTTTGGAAAGGAGAGGTTGACTTTCAACAGTTGCTTTCCAAACTTTCCCTCTAAGTGGTAGGTCATCTGCAGTGAGGTCAGAGAATCTGCTTCCTTTTTGAGGCTGCCAGGCTACTGGCTGGAGTGTAACCACTGCCTCGCGAGTTTCAAAGTAGACCAGCCAGGAGCTCAGGCAGGACCCACAGTTAGCACAGAAACTTTCCCTAAAGTGGTAAGGGGCTTCTTATGTGGGGGTTAGGATTGGAGTTTGTTTTGGCTTTTGTTGGTGCTTTGGTTTTTTGGTGGAAAAGAATGAGAGGGAACCTTTTCTTTTCTCCCTATAATTATCTTGCTTTGCACCTGATGAGAAAGCATGTTATTGTAATTTTTTAAAGTAAAACTTTCATAACATCCCTAAAAACGAAGACAAGCCTCATGCCTTGTCACGTGTGTGTGTGTGTGTGTGTGTGTGTGTGTGTGTGTGTGTGTTTACTTTGGAGGCTTATTTTTCAAATCTTCCTTCACTTCAAAAAGCCTGTGATATGTTGTTAAAACTTGATATAGTGTTAAAAGTTGCTCAGACTTTAAAAATTATATATAAAACTAAAGTGTCCCATCTTGGGAGATAGTTAAGATGAAAAAAGTCTTATAAAGAGTTCCATTGTGAAAAACAATGGTCCTACATTTCCAACACACTGAAGCCTAAGGTTTATTTTTTTTCTCTTTAAATTGTGTATATAATAATTTTGTTGTTGTGGTTGGATTTGGGGGGGTGGGCGGAGCAGTGCAGAGAGTCACCTCCTCATTATTGTCCGGACATACAAATTTGAACACAGAACTGAATATTACTTCCCAATTTAATAATGTATGAAACTATAAAGACAAGACCACTTGAAAGTATTTTAATCTCAAAATCTGCTAACAATAGACAGTGTGTGAAGACAAGAACCCAGATACCTTAGTGTCAAAGGCAAAAAGGCAGAAGGACACGAATATAAACCATACCCAACAGCTGCCCTATTTAAATTTATCTAGGATAGACTTTCTTCCAGTTTATGAAGAAAACTTTACATGTTCCTGAAACTTCAGAGTAAACATCACACCTTTTCTCTATAATTAGAATTTTATTCACTATTTTTCAAGAGCATGAATAATTCTTGCATATGGACTAATGCTTTTTTAAAGTATTTAAGCATAAAAGACAAATTAGAGGCATTTCCCAGATAAACAAGAAGAGAAATAAAGGCTCTTATATAAAATATTCATCCACAGCCATGCCAGTTGTAATTTTAAAAGTTGGTAGGAAAGAATAAGTTTAGGTGTTTGGAACCTGGGAAATTTATACAGTAGCTCTTCAATAACTGAATATTCAATTACACTTTCCGAGAAAGATCCGATGCCTTTAAATTTGTTTTCAATGTAAAAACAATGTAGAATTCATCACAATAGTACATGATTTTAAAAGCTATTAATCAAAATCATATGGAAAAAGTCAGTGAGTAAATAAGCATAATTCTTGGAAACTATAAAGAAAAATATTGTTTAAGATTTTTTTTAAACCTCACTTAAATTTCACTTCTTTCTATTTGGATGGCAATATGACAACAAAGTATATGAAAAGTAAAAAATTTCACCATACCTTTTGGAGTCAATAAATATATTATTAACATGCATTCCGCAGAGAAATAGGAGTGCCTAAAATTTTAACTTCTCCCTGACCTGTGATGTAATGTAATCCTGTCAAGAAATACCCAATGTGACATTTTTCACTGAAGTCAATATTCCCTTCCTTTTACATTTTCACTTTTGCTTTAAACTATTTTAAGTGATATCATCTCAGTCAAGTTGCCTCAGTCAAGCACATTGTAATCCCTTTGATAAGGTTGACTAATTTATTACAAATTGTAATAGACAGATAGAAAAGGCACCTTTCTCTATTCTGTATTCAAAATAAAAACGATCAGTGTAAATTTTATTTAAACATCACACTTTGTAAAACCTCAAGCGATACTTCCTACAGTCAAAAAAAAAAAAAAACTGAATATTGTTATATAGCCTCCTCTTAATTTTGCACAGTAGTCCTTTATTTTAATATGTACCTTTACCATTTCAAGAAACCATCCTTTTAAGAGAAGTACAGCTGATAATTAACTAATTAATTATGTTTTCTAAATTCATACATTATGCTTTTCTATTATGGCAGTATATCTTTGTCCATTTACTTACTTTTCTAATTATATGCTTTGTACTAAAACTGGGGTTTTTCAACCTTCTAAAAGCCAAGAGAATGGAAATTACCCCTTATATTATTTTCTCCTTCTGAAATTCAACTTAAGTTTGTGGCTAAAGGAAATTAAACAAGATAAATCCCCTCTGTTGTTTTATTTTGTATTTTCTCTAAGTACATTGATGCAGCGAATTAACAATATTAATTTATCTGGATAGTTGCCTTACTAACACCTTCACATTTAAATGACTGGCACTTGATACCATTTGATTAATGCCTTTTTTGACATACCAAAAATGAACTGTCATTTTAAAGAATTCATTACCAGTCTCTTAAGAGAAAAAAAAAATACAGAATCAATCTTTCCTCACTCTATCCACTTCTAAATAAGAACTGATGTCCACATGGCTTTAGATGTCTTTAAAACTTTTACAACAGGAGTTGCCTTGCAATATAATATTAAAAGCATATACAGACCACATCAGACTTGGTTAAATGGGCAACAAATCCCTTATGCTATCATCTCTAGCTAGAGCCTATTCTTTTTTAATTCTTCAGTTCATTGAAAAGTAAAATAAACAGTAGGGTATTGTTGAATTTTTAAATAAATATATTAGACAAAAGATGCTCACCTTTTGTTTAAATGCCCTGCCAAAGCTACCAAACTGAAAACTGACATTTTTACTTTGAAGTATCTTTCTACGATTCTGCAAGGCACAATAGCTTCATCAATACTAAGTTGTTTTAGCTTGTATTTCAACAATAGTGATTCTAAGGAACTCATTCGAAACTCTTTTTTGTACTGTTTTCCTCCAGAACTCCAGCATATACACATGAGTGACAGCCTCTATCTAGTCCTTGAGTATATAAACCTTTAATCCATCATGGAACTTCTACCACCCCAAGAATATATACACACCCATGTGCATATATACCTTCATGCACATAACTATTATATAACTACTCATTAAAAGGCCACCAGGTATGAAAACTGCAGAATGTATTTTCCAAATCTCATCTGGATTTTATGGCTATAATTTGACTACTGACAAGATTCTAAATTAGCTTTTACTTAAAGAAGGTAAAATATGTTTTAAGATTGAGGGGGTGCTTAACCCCTCCCCAAATAATTCATTGTTGCTTACATGTTAGAATGATTTTTAAAGTGAACTGGGTGGTCAGTTAAATAGAAGAAAATATTTCACGACATTGCGTTTTCTTATTCCCCAAAGTCCCTCTCGGTGGACTGAGGTACCTTGATGGATGAGACTGTGGTCTCTCTCAGTGGAAACCCCCTTTCGTAGGAAGGGTGGGGGTGGGGGAGGACCAGTGAGAGCTTTAAAAATCCTTGCAGCTAGAATGAATTTACCTTTCTGTCCTTCCTCCCTCCCTCCCTTCTTCCCACCCTTCCCTCTCTTCTTCCTTCCACCCTTCCTTCCTCTTGCTACATCCCCTTTGGTACATTAGTGTAGTTAACCTTCGCTCTGGCCGAGACCAAGAAGGGTTAATAAAGACCCGGCTCCTGACAGCCTGCAGGTCAGCGATGCTCTCGAGCTTCCATGGCAGGAATTAAAGGATTACCGAGGAAAGAATTCGAGGCACCAATCGCTTCACACCTGAACACATCACTCCAATCCACTGGGATTCATATTAAAAAAAAAAAAAAACTCCCTTCTGAAAAACGGTTAATTGGATCTGCAGTTATATTTCCTGTTGCGCCGAGGAGCCAAGTAGGGCAGCCTGAACTGAATTCCTCAAGCTGCCAAGGAAATCGAGCAAATTTGGGGAGAGGGAAAGTAAATAAATAAGCCAGCGAGCTATCAGCATCTTCAGGAAGAGCAGATTGTTAGGGAAAGGTTAAGAGCGAGAAAGGGACGAAGAAACGAAAGAGATTCTTCCCTTTCTTGCCTTCTGTGTCCCCCTTTTCCCCCCGAAATTTGTGCCTTCTTGATTATTTGCAGCTGTTTCGAACCTCAAGGTTTGTCCACAAGAGAGAGCGATGCCTCTTCCGCTTCCAGAAGTGAAAAGCCACTTTTTTTTTTTTTTACTCTAGGACTTTGCTGTTTGAGTTTGGGGAGAAGATTTTCCTCTTCTTCCCAGCAAACCTCCCCCCTAACTTCAGCTAGCCCCGCAAGCCTTTGCGCCCTCGCACTTCAGGCCCCTGCATCTCGCCTTGGGGCCACAGACCCATTTCCCTCGCTGGACAGTCGCTTGAGACCCCCCCCCCACCCCCCCAAAACTGCTTTCCCAGCCCTGGAGAGGACGGAGACCTCCTTAGGGGCGTCACTGGTGTGTGTCACCCCGCCTCTTCCTGTCTGCTCGCCCTCAGACTCCCTCCCACCTGTCCAGGAGCCCCGAACCCCGAATCCACTCGCCCTACGGTCCGCAGCGGGTCCCTCACCCGGCGGCTGCCCTTGACCCTGGATGGGTGGGGAGGAGAGG
>NW_011494799.1:1266674-1275010 GCF_000754665.1 Bison bison bison | reverse complement strand
GGGCGCCCAGAGATTCATCCAGGAGAAAGTTCGGGGATGCTACGTGGCGCGGCGAGGGGGAAACGCAACCGTTTGGGCCACAGGGTTCCTCCAGAAGGCTGCCTGGAGCGCTCGAGCTGTGGCCAACGTGCCAGCATCCCGGCGCCGGGCCTGCGATCCCCTCGCGCGGCCACCTGACCGCTGGCCCGCGCGACGTGCAGCCCGAGAGCCCAAGCCCTCGGCCCCGCGGCGGCCCGCTCTGCGCTCACCCCGCGCCGGCCCAGCCGAGCCGGGCTGCGCCCTCGCGTCTCCCGTCGAGGACGGAGGGACGCAGGCCTGCACCCGCAAGCTCCCCGGCAGGGCTCGGGCCGCCCCCCTCGAGGCTTGCTCCCCCTCTCTCAGCCTCGCCAAATCCCTGAAAGCCCCGGCCCCCTCGGTCACCTCGGGGGCTTCTAATCACTCCGTATCGATTTCCCTAACTCTTTTCATCCCGTTGAAGACACATCTTAAAACACTCCAGCCCGGAGTGTGCTCTGGGCTTTATCCACACTAATAAAATGATTTACCCTTCTCTCTGAGCTCTCCTCACAGAGGAAAATCGTTGGAGCCCCGGCTATTTGTGTGTGATCAGTAAATATTTAGTGCGGTGACATCCTCAGCTAGGCTTCGGATCGATCCGGGGCCCACCGGGAGGTGCGCACGGGCCGGGCGGGGCCGCGCCGAGGGGGCTCCTCCCGCCCTCGCCGCCGGCCGCTGATTTACGGCCTCGGCAACCAGCAAAGGGGAGGGGGGTGGGGGACGAAAGCGCGCCGGGAAAATTGGCTTTTCAACCTTTTTACTTTTGACATTCAGCCGCCTCCCCAGGCTCTAATTCTCGCCCTACTCCCCCCTCCCCACCCGGACCCAGGGCGCTCTGTGCGCCCTTCCCGCGCCCCGGGGACCACGAATCACAGCCCTGCGCCGCCACGCGGGGAAGCGCAGGCCGCGGCCCCGGAGGTCGTCTTCTGGGCGCGCTGCACTTTGTCCGCCCACACCTCCGAGGGCGGAGGGGGTGTGGGGAGGCCCGGGGAGGCTGCGGGGACCCGGCCCTCGAGCTACTGTCCTGGCGCCCTCGTCTCCGACCCCCGGTCATTTCCCCACTTCTGCGACTGGCCCTCGACGCCCCTTGGGCCGGCTGGCGTCGGGCGGGAACTTCGCTTTGCTCGCCGAGAAACTCCCGTTTCCTCAGAAGCAGAGAAAGCCCGTAGCTTGGACAAGTTGGAAGGGGGCTTCCTACCCTGATCCCGGATGCCCGAGGGCTGCGGCCGCGGCTCTGTCCGCGCCCCCCCAGGCCCCGCGGGCCTCCCCGGGGTGCACACTCCTTCCTTATTCCAGGGCCGCGCCCACGATCTAGACACCAGCCCTGGGCCCGACCTGGACTCACAGCACCACCCTCGCCCGCTCCTTCGGGACCGCCACCTCGGGCCGAGGGTGAGGTTGTGAGAGATGCTAACACCCTGGGCTCCGCCGCTCTCCGGTCGCGGGCGCGGGCCTGCAAAGCTCCAACACGGCCCACCTGTGATCGGCCCTGACCCCCTCTCACCTGAGGCCCGGGTTCCTCAAATCCCCCGGAGCCCAGGGAGAGAGGTGAGCGACCCTGCTGGCCCAGGCACCCCCTCCCCAGTGCTAGCCCTCTCTCCTTTGTCCCACACGTGATTTTTCTAAACCGCCTTATCTGCGGACTATATCTTTATACTAATGCATACTTAATTGGTCCGTCTTGACTGTCCATATAAAACAATTTAATTAGGGTGCTTTCTGGCTTTGGAGAGCAAAGAAAAAAAAATCTGCCCAGTGCTTATTGTATTTAGCACCAATACAGGCAGAAAATGTAGCACAAGTTTTTGGTTGAAAGAGCACCTCTGTGCCCATTGAAGGGCGTTGATCCGAAAAGACAGAAAGGACAAGTAAAATCGATTTGAAGCGACCCTCTCTGTCGCTTTCACACCATTCAGAAACTCCATTCCTTCCAAGACAAAGACCAGCGCCTTGGGAATTCTCAGGGGAAAAGAGGACTCCAGTCCCACGAGCCTAGGGCACTTTTGAGAAATCTTCAATATTGCACTGAAAACCCGCTCTCAGCTCTGTGTCCCCCGCGTGCGGGTTTCACGGGCACCCCCTCGGAAGCGGCAGGCGGCCCACTCCTTCGCCTGCTCGGCCTTCTGGCCAGGCCAGACCAGCCTTTTAGGGTTAGTGCAGAGCTCACCTTTGACCCCCGAGATCGAAGTGGCTGCTACACTGCGGAGTGCAGAGCTACATCTCAGGCCGGAGTTCAGTCAGCAAAATATGTCTTTACTCCCAAACCCAGAGAAACCAGTTCCGGTTCGGTTGCCTGAGCCATCTTACCCAATAAACACCTCCACCCTCAACTTTTTTTTTTTTTTTCCCCCTTCTTTCTTCTTTTGCAATGAACTGCCCTAGTCACCTCTAAAGGAGGGAACTTGGGTTGTCAGAACTTGGGTTGCGATGTGCTGTCCTCCATTAGGAGCTCAACGCCAGGTTATCCGACTGGCGCCCTGGCTGGGGAAGGCGGTCACCGATCAGACCTGGCAGGAAAGGGAGGAGGGGAGGGGAAGCGAGGGTGAGGGGAGGGGAGGGAAGAGGCTGGGCTGTGATCACCTTCACCTGCCCCGAGCCCGGCCCCCCTGTTCAGCTATCCCTCGACCTTCTGCTGGGGTTAAAGGGGGCGGGGGCGAAAGGGAGGGGGGCACCCCCAGTTACACAAGTGGCCTCCTTCTCGAAGAGAATGAGTTCACCACCTCCCCAGAGGAGCCTCGCCATCCATCCCCTCGGTGTAACTGATGAGACAAACCGCAAGGAAAAACTTCTGTAGCCCATATTTATGGTATTAATGAATAGTTAAAAAAAGATTTACACTTCTTATGATCAATATTCTGAGTTATTTCCCTCAAAGTATATAATTACAGTGTCTTCAGAGTTTTCATCATTGTTTGAGGTGGCAAAACCATTTGTAATTTTCATTAGCCAGTAAACATGTAATTAACATTCAGCACTGTGTTTAACTTAATTCCTGTTTAAGACAAGGACAAGAAGCAGCCGAAGAGCGTTAGTTCCATTTGTTAATTCTGACACACATCTTACCATAACAGTTTCCTAAAATAAAAGATCCGTGTTTCCCCCATTATTCTTCTCTTAAAACAAAACAAAACAAAAATCCATTAGTTAAAATTGTATTAAACTCTGAGAGGCAGCATAGTTTATTCTCATTTTTCGCTAGTTACTGTATTCCTGCTTCCTTTATTCATTTTGGGAGGTGGATGGAGGGAGGGGGTGAATTAAGCATTCATTATCTGAAGACTTGGAGTAGGGAACCCCTCCCCCCCCCAAAGAAATAGGTTCCGGCTTCAGGAAAGTTCTAGAAGCAGAAATGGGAAGAGGGGGGTGGGCATGAATCCGCAGGGGAGAGGGAAAAATCACTTTGGGGGATAGTTAAAAGTAGAAAATGAGGATTTCAACGGATTCCTAGGAAAATGTTGCCCTCCTGTTTCAAGTTCTATCTTTGATCCAGGGTGAGGGGAGCCTGTCTGCCAGTCTGTGAGGCTGCTGCTTTTTTCCCCTCCTCTCCCACCTCTGTTTTTTTTCCAACTTGCTTTAGGATTAGTCTCCATCCCTCTCGACCCCAAACAGTGGAATTTGGCTGTGCCTTGGGTCGTCTTTGCTCTGCACTATCGCCTATAGTTGTTGGCGGTTTTCTGCTGAGGCTGAGCCGTTAGCCCCAGCCTCCGACTAAACTCATTAAGTTGGGAGATTTTTTTCAATTGGACGGGTGTTTTTAAAGTCTCCTCTTTCCAGCCCCAAACAAGGTGTAACAACGCACTCTTCCTTCTAAGGAATGAGATGAGAGACAAGGATCACTCCAGACATCTCCTACCTACGGTTTGGGGTTTTTTTTCTTAAAGGCGAGGCTTGCATTCCTCAGCAGCTATGTACAAAGCTCCCTGAAACCTCGTCTCTCTAAAGTTACTGTGCAGGGCTTTCCAAGGCTGAGAGCGTCTGATACATGGGGAAGCACTTCCTTGAGGTGGAAGATCTTTCCCTTCACCTTTCCTCTTTTTCCCTGCAGGCTAGTGCCTACTTTTTATCAGTTTGCACAATCGCTTAGATAAACACCGAGGAGGAGATTCTCTTTAATTATCAAAGACACATCTTTTCAGGGGGCCAACAAAGCGGTTTATTTCACCCGCCAAACTAAAGGAGAGTTATTCCTGTTTAGAAGGAAGATGCAAGCGGTTTGGGACCTTGAACAAGGCAAATATGGTTTTGGTATGTTTACTTACAGTATTTTTTCTCTCTCTCTCTCTCTCTCCTTTCTCACTTTTCTCCTTGTGCTATGTGGGGTTGGGGATGACTTGGGGTTTTTCAAGAAAAAATCGGATTGCTAACGTGTATGGAATGCCTAGGACTGTGGTTTAAGGGGTTTGGGGAAGGGGAGACCGTCAATTCAATGCATTGCCATATTTTATTACATGTGTGTGGTAGGAGAGGTGGTGGAGGGGGGAAGAGGGGGAATATACAATTGCAAAGCTGCCAAAATATGATTAAACCGAAGCGTAAAGACTGCGGTGCCTCCCATCTCCTCAAACTCATTTCCTTCGCTAGAGCAAACTAAAAGCCAGTTCTTATAAGCGTGCTTTTCCAAGCAACAGACGACTCGGTTTTCTAGCAAAGGAGCTGCTAGGCTCGCACTAAGTGTCAGAATATACTGTTCGATTTGCCTCGGCGCTGCATTTTGCAACCTTGTGCAACTGACAACCAGCCAGGCAGGGAGGGAGGAAAGCGCTGCCCGGCGCCCTCGGCCGCGGCTCGGGGAGGCGAGCGTTCGGTTAGCTAGGAGGAGAAGCGCGACGAGAAGGGTACTCACCATCGGGCGGGGTGGTGGAGCTGGCGTGCGAATTTCAGGCAAACGTTTACCTTTTTGCTGTCTATTGCAACCGCGTCGGGCTGACTTAAGCAATTCTGTGCTCTATCCAAAACGTTCAAGGAACAGTTCCTCATTTTTAAAAAGCCAGCGAGAGAGACGACAGAGACAGAGAAAGAAAAAGAGAGGAGGGGGTGAGGGGGACGCACATAAACCCAGTTCAGGAAAAAAAAAAAAAAAAAAAATCATCACCTCTCCGCCAGGGAATCGGGAAACGCAGAGATCTGAGTCCGGTCCAACCAAGTCAAAGCCAATTAATTTTAAATCCTGAAGAATTATTCAGATTAAAATGTACAGAAGTTTCATTCTGCTATGCCTACGTGAGCTCAAAGTCGTTTCCCTTTAAGAGCTCTTTTCTTTTAAAGTTGAATTTTAGGCAGCGAGGACTCTTACACTAGGGGGCAGACAGATACTGTACTAGCTCCAATCTTAAGCAATTTTTTCCCTCCCAGCATATGCTCTGATTTAGCACTGTAAATTTTTCAGAGGACCCAACTCTGACAGCCCCTGGTGATTTTCAAAGTACCACAAGCCAGTGGTTAAAAATTGCATTGACTTGGAAGTTCAGAGAGACACAATGGAAGCCCCTTTCCCTATTCATGGAGCTCCAGTGTGGTGGAAGAGAAAAACACACACGGACTAGATTGAGGGGAAGGAGGATTTCAATGAATCCTGGTGGACAGAACTGGTTTCTACTGAGTTCAGAGTTAAACTCAGCATTTGCTGGGGTTTGTATTCATATTGTGATTTAATTTGTGTAGAATTACAGGCACTTTCTGCAAGAAAATCATATTCCTGGGTGGGTTTTTTTTTTTCCCCTACAGTTAAACAAATGTTTTTTCAACTTTCTCTGGCCAAATTTAAGCTTGCCATTCTTCTCATTAAAATAAATTTATATCTGCAATAAAAGACTGGGCTGGATTAAAAAAAAACATATTAATATTTATATTTTAGCCTTAGAGCTGTTTTGTTCAAAGAATACGAACATCTCTGAAGAAGACATTTTAAAACCTGCTCCCCTCTTTTTCATTCTCAGTCTGCAATCTTCTCTCTTCTTCCATACAATAAAATTAACTGCAATTGATAGTCATTTTTTTGGTTTGTTTTTGGCTTTTTAATAGCACCCCCATAACTGAATGAGTCCTAAGATAAAGAGTAAAACACCTCTGACTCTATAGCTGCCCTGGGGTCCTATGCCTAGCAGACTCCAGAGCTGTTGAAGATGGTTGGGAAATCCTTCATTTAAAATCTGAGGCCATCAGAGCGTACTTCAAATACCAAAAATCTCAAAGTGGACGGGGTAACTCTTGCTCCTCAAAATTTTTCCCACTGCATGTTTGTAGAAGGTTATCTTGCCATAGAAATGCCTGCACCCAAGAGGCAAGTTTAGGGTTTCTCTGTAATCAATTATTCTTATCTTCTATTAAATTGAGATAAGGATACCCATTAGATTTTCTATCTCAACCCCAGCCCTACCACATCTTTGCTGAGTCTGCCCCTAATCTATTGACATCTGTAGCATTAGGCAATTCCTCCTCGAATCATAGAGATTGAAAAGAAAAAGAAGAAAAAAGACACAACCTTCTCTGAAATGATTTCTCTTCCATCCTTCTTGTCCTCTTTAGGAGAAAATTATATTGTATCTATAATCATCCTGAAATTTGCTGCCTGGCTTCCCTCTACGGCAATCTCATTACACACCAGGTTCATGATAGTTCAGTGTCCACTGAAGGTTAAAAAAAAAAAAAACCTCCAAATAATCCCAGCACCTGCAGCTTTAGTGAAATATCTAATTTCAGCGGAGAAACGGTGAGGGCTAAGAAGGTTTCAAGAACGAAGCAAGGAGGATCTTTTCTGCCCTAAAACCAAGCCCCTCTCCGCCTACATCTTCCTTTAGTTCTTAGCTCGTATTCTGCCCCTGTGTGTAAAGTGTATTGAGTACAGAGTACAATCTACACATGTCAATTATTTGTACAATTTATTTTTTTAAATTCTTCATTGCCTCGATTTCTCAAACTACTAAGGATGCTTTCCTGTGGTCATTAATTTACTCTTTATGTGTGTTCATGTTTCCTAAAGCTCAGCATGCTTTGTGTAAAATATCTTAATTGTTCATAAACCTGGTTGGATTACTAGTCCATAGATTTTTCTTGGTGCAAAGAGTGTATGATGGAGTCGCAGTTTTGTTCTATAAATGTTGAATAGTGATGATCCACTAGCTGGTCAAAAGCGAACAGAAAGATTACTGCGTTGGAATATAACATGTTCTGGGGGACAATTCTAGATGTTTGATGTTTAAAACTAAATGCTCCAGAATTCAGAGATACAACCGGCTTGATGATTTTTAGCACATTGAGCAGAATGGCACAGGCAATGAAGTTGTTCTCATTGCAGCGAATCTCTTGAGGTAGAATATGGCTTGTGCAGTGATTCCTGTGACTTGTACTTGGTATTATTGCCAATTTGGGGCAGAATCTCTGTGTGTGTTTTAATGGCTGTATGAATGCTTAAAAGGAACTTGAGGAACAATGAAGTCCTACTCAACTGTTCTATGACCTAGGAGTATAGTCGCTGAAGTCTTTGTCTGTGTACGTTGACAAATGTGCATCTGATACATGTGCGCTTACATGTGTGTACAGAGGGTACGCACAGGGGACGCTGGAGGCTGCGTCCACTTGTCCATCAGCCAGCAGAAAGGTCTTTTCACCTCTCCCCACGACTGGGTGTGTGTCAGGACGCTCGCTGGCTTGGGAGTTAGCTGAAACTAACGAGAGAGAATAAAGTTGAAGAAAATTGATTTTAATTGCGTCATGACAATGAGATGAAGTCTACTTCGGCTTCTCAGCATCTGAGATGCTTTATTTGAGCAATTAAAATGTCAGGCCACGTACCTGTGAAATGTTAACCCTACATGGACAAAAAAGAAAAAAAAAAAAGAGCCACTGAATGGCTCTTTTTATTTAAAAAAGAAAGAAAAAGAACCACCAAACCAAGCAAGTGATCAGACTTGAATAAGGAAAGGGTCTATTCCCGGATTTGACCAAATGGTTCGTTTGGAAAATGCCTGCCAGCTGGGCTCTAGGTACCTTCCCATCCTCACCCACTACCCCTCTGCAAAGAAACCCGGCAACTTTTCTCTTTCTCGGGCACCGCGGGGCACCAAGATGCGCCGGGAGCCCCGGGTGGTGCGCGAGCTGCGGATCCGGTGGCATTGCCAAGTTGTGAGAATCGAAGTCCCCGATTCCATCCAAAGCCTCTCGCGGAGCCTTTAAGAGGCGTCGTTCCGTGCGCGCCGCGCTCCTCACCCCGCCGGGGCGGAAACCTCGGGTGCGGGGTGCGCAGAACGCGGTGGCCGCGCGCCCGGGGACGGCGAGGGCCC
>NW_011494799.1:1265893-1266449 GCF_000754665.1 Bison bison bison | reverse complement strand
ATGGCGGGGCCGCCGCGCTCCGGCCAATGACGGCGAGGGGGCGGCGCGCGCGCGCCTGGCCAGGCCAACCCGGCGGCTGCCTTATAAGGCGCGCCGTCGCCATGGCAACGTGCGCTAAGTTGCAGCAGTCGTGTCAAAGTTCACTATATAGAGAGCTCAGTGAGCTGATCGCGGAGAAGCCACTTCTGCCAGCCCCGGCGCCTATAAATCGCATTCCCTCCCGCGCCCCCCTTTTTAGCATATTTGATCACTTTGATTCTCTGTTCTTTTCTCTCCGCGGTGTGTGTGTGCGTGCGCGCGTGTGTGTTTTCTCGTCCTCCTCCTCCTCTCCCCGAGTTGCCTTCTTTCTCCGGGTGCCGTGCTGCCTTTTTTCCCCTCTTTCATTCTTTCTCTCCGTCTTTTTCTCCCCCCTCTGCGCACGAAGGATGTGCTTCTAGGTGGTGATCTGCCCTCCTCTCTCTCTTTTATCATTTCTCCCCCGCCGCCGGCGAGTTGACTCTTTCCCTATGTGTGTGAGGCGGCTCCGGCGGCAGCAGCAGCGGCTCCGGCGGCGGCA
>NW_011494799.1:1256017-1264769 GCF_000754665.1 Bison bison bison | reverse complement strand
CAGCACATCGAGTGCGTGGTGTGCGGGGACAAGTCGAGCGGCAAGCACTACGGCCAGTTCACGTGCGAAGGCTGCAAGAGCTTCTTCAAGCGCAGCGTGCGGAGGAACCTGAGCTACACGTGCCGCGCCAACCGGAACTGTCCCATCGACCAGCACCACCGCAACCAGTGCCAGTACTGCCGCCTCAAAAAGTGCCTCAAAGTGGGCATGAGACGGGAAGGTATTGGCCTCTCATTTCTCCTCCCCTCGCCCGGGGTCCCGGGGCCCTGGGTGCGTTTGGCTAGCCTGCTCTGGGTAAGGACACAGACGCCCCAAGCTCTTCTCTTCGTATTGCAGCTGAAAGGGGTTTTTATACTAGAAGCAAGTTCTGCAGTGGAACCCAGACCCCCCCAAATCCGCATGCTTTGGCCGACTGATTTCCTCAACTCTCTTCGGGCTGTTTTCATTTCCTTTGCATTGATGGCCAGTTCATTCGAGTTCGCCTTTTTGCAAGGGATGGGGAGGTGGTGGTGGTGGTGATGATGGTGGTTGTTTTAAAGCCTGGTTTACTTCTCTTTCCTCTCCGTTTCTCTCTCTCTCTCCTTGTTTTCCCTGCATGTTCAACATATGTCCCTCCTCCCCACCCCTCTCCCCACCACCACCCTACTCAAAAAAAAAAATCAACCTGAGATTGTACTTTTTGTACAGGAGGTTCAAATTACAAATGGCAATTTTATGCACTTCGCCGTATTAACGCTGCCGCCCGGGCAGCGCTCATGTGACCCTCCGTGGATTAACATTCGGCTAAAAAAAAATACCTCTGTTTTCTTTTTTCCTTTCACTTTTGAAAGGAGGAGAGCGCGATAGGGAGTAGGAGCAGGGTGGGCGAGGGGCCTGGGGCGGCTGCTTTCGCTCTGCGCGAGTTGGGTCTTTGTGATATGAAATTCGCCGAGCGCCGCGAGCCCTGCTCGGCCAATGGCGCGCTCGGCGCCGGGCGCGGGCTCCGGGTTGCGGCGAGCGAACGCCCGGGTTTCTTTGTGTTTCTGCGAGAGCGACTCTCCCCGTCCGGCGTCAGATAACCGCTCGTGCCCGAGCCTGGCCGGCCCTCCCCGACCCTCCCGGGCGGCGCCGCCGCCGGCCGCCTGCTCCCCGCCTCTCGCCCGGCTTCCTCTCGCCTCGGCCGGCCTGTCTCTCCGCCCTCTCTCTTCCTGCGAGCACACCGAGTCGGCTGCCGCCAGACCTTGGCTCTCGGCTCGCCTCTCGCCAGGGGTGGCCCGCGGGGCCGGGGCTGCGGGCTTGGGGGTGTGGGGTATGGAGAACGGTGCTGGGGTGGCCAAAGGCCGTCCGGGGTGAAGCTCCTCGGTGTCTTTTGCAAAAGCGTCTCCCCCTCCCCCCAGCCTCGGCCCCCCCCCACCCCCACCCGCGCTCCTTCTCCTCCAATCAATAAAAATATCAGCCGTTCAGCAGTAAAAGAAGAAAGATGCCCCCCACAATGCTCCATCCCTCCCAACGTGCCGGGGACCCCGAGGCAAAGTGGTCCATGCTGGGTGCGTGGCCTCCCGGCCTGGAACGGGCCTCTGAAGCCAGTGGGCCGCCCTGATTGCCGGAGCTGGCCTGGGTGGTGGTCGGAGGAGAGGGCGGCCGGGCTCCCGGAGCCCCTCGGGTCGGTGGCCCTGGCTCGCGGGTGAGAGAGGGGCAGGCCTGCCGGTTCCTGCGCCGCGCGGAGTCGGGTCGGGGGTTTTGGGGGGTGAGGGGGGCGGGCTTGGGGCTGACCCTGCCGAGGGAGCAGGGGAGACGAGGCTGGGCATTAACGGCAGAGTGTCTCCTTTCCTCCCCGCAGCCGTGCAGAGGGGCAGGATGCCGCCCACCCAGCCGAGCCACGGGCAGTTCGCGCTGACCAACGGGGACCCCCTCAACTGCCACTCCTACCTGTCCGGATATATTTCCCTGCGGCGCCGCGCGGACCCCTCCCCCACGTCGCGCTTCGGCAGCCAGTGCATGCAGCCCAACAATATCATGGGCATCGAGAACATTTGCGAACTGGCCGCGCGGATGCTCTTCAGCGCCGTCGAGTGGGCCCGGAACATCCCCTTCTTCCCTGACCTGCAGATCACCGACCAGGTGGCCCTGCTCCGCCTCACCTGGAGCGAGCTGTTCGTTCTGAACGCGGCCCAGTGCTCCATGCCCCTCCACGTCGCCCCGCTCCTGGCCGCCGCCGGCCTCCACGCCTCGCCCATGTCCGCCGACCGGGTGGTCGCCTTTATGGACCACATACGGATCTTCCAAGAGCAAGTGGAGAAGCTAAAAGCGCTGCACGTCGACTCCGCCGAGTACAGCTGCCTCAAGGCCATAGTCCTGTTCACCTCAGGTAGGAAGGAACCCTGCTCTCTCGTGCCTGGGGGCTCCTAGCTGAGAGTTAGGGCCTAAAACTCTTGGGAGCCCCCAGAGCCACACTGTCGAGGGAAACTTGGAATGGGAACTCTGCCTAGCGGTGGGGCTCCGGCAGGCTTGTTCTGGGGAGAGGAGAGGAAGGCTGGGCCACGGGAAGGATGCTTCAGACTTGACTATCTCAAAATGGGCCATGGGGAAGCCTCGCAGGCCTGTTGCCCTTCCGCCAGACCAGGATGCACGCTCCTGTTCCCTCCCTCACCTCAGGCACTCTGGGCCAGCTGAGCGGGAATCTCCTCTACCCCCATGGCTCTCCTGTCACCCGGGCTGAGCCTCCGGGAGATGCCTGTAGGCGCTGGAACAGTCCTGGTATCAGCCCCTCAGGGGAAGGTTTGCCCCTGGCGGGAGGGGGAAAAGTTTGCCTGCTAACTCAGTGCAAGTTGGAGCTCCAGGCCCGGCCAACCTGAGGGCAGCAATTTTCAAAAGCATATTTTTTCTTAAAACAATGCAGACTGTCCAGAGAGGGGAAAGAGCTGTCAGGAAGGGGCAGGAGGAAGAAAGGGGCCATCATCGCTCTTCAGAATGTCTGCAGGGGGTTCAAGACTCAGGTCTGTCGTTTCCCCCGCCCAGGCAAACACTTAAGGCAATTTTTAAACACCCCAAAGTGTGTGCCAACTTGGGCTGGATATGAGTGTTGCCAGAGATATAAAACCATCACTGACTGCATTATGAAATCTAATTAGTTTGCAGGTAGTTTAACCTGTGTGAGTAATAGATCTAATGTTAATTAACTCTGGAGGTCAAATGATCATGGAAGGTGTCTGGCTTACCACTTTGGGCCACACCTGAGCCTTTTGGCTGGCCCCCCAGGCTGAGTTCAGCAGAGCCCAGGTGGGTGGAAATCACCCCTTCCACATGCTTGTTCCGAGTTGTCAGCTGACCCCCTTTGTCACGGTTCAGAGAGGAAGGGGGCTCCCCGTTCAAGATAACAAAATTTGGACCTGGGTAGGGCTTGGAACCTAGTCACCCACTGCAGGTTTTGCAGCTTGCAGTCAGGACACCAGGAGAGCTGAGGAGTTCCTGTAGCAGACAAAAAGATCCACAGTCTCTTCCTTATTGTTCCAAGGAAATCTGGGGACCCAAGTCTTGAGCTGAGTCTGTCTGTCGTAGGTTCTGAGTCCTTAACCCACTTTCTTTTATATATTACCTCTTTTTGCATAAAGTGCATCCCCTCCACCGTCACCCCCAAATTCTGTCTTTGAAAGTCCTTAGGTAATCAATTAAAGGGCAGTGTCTGGGCAAGGAAGGGCTGTATGCAGAGGCTTGGATCTGGATTATTTTTCTCGGGGGACCTGTCACAACTAGAACGGTTGCCTGATGCAAATGTACAGACAGGATCGTCCCCTAACCCAGAGTCACCTTCAACCCTTCCTGCAACCCAACACCCAGCCCATGTTCCCAGACCATCCAGGCGGTGGTTCCTTTCTTGGGCTCATTGTTAGCTCTTAGACTTACCTTAGTCTTCCAGGGAAAGAAATGGCTGATACTCTTGTAACAGTTTAATTTATTAGTGTTTGTAAAATGTAGAGGCCTGTGTGGAGAATGCAGATCGCCTCACAAAGAGATAAAGGTCCCTGTTATCTGATTCTGAGAGAGACAGTGCACTTGCGGAGAGGAGTCCAATGCAAACAGATCTTTTAATTTCTGATCACAGACACCTATGCATTCTGTAGATATGCAGAGCCCTAGATCCACACATGAGGAGGTTGTATGTGTGTTCTGGTTCTTGGGGTGGACTCAGTGGTGGCTTTTTTTGAATATCTGCTTTAAGGATTGACAATATGCATGTGTTAGCCCTAGTCTTGCCTGAGGAGCCCCCAAAGGTCAGGTCACAACCTGCACCGCCTTCACTGAGAAGCCTCTCATTTCAAAGGCACTTATTGTATTTTCGCATATCTGAAAAAGAAACGTGTTTTCCTGAAGATAACAGGGAGGGGGTTTCTTCTTCTCGGAGGGACCTGGGTTTACCAAAAAAAAAAAAAAATCAGGGGGGTGGGTAGGAGAAAAAGGGAGAGAGAAGAAAAGGAGGGAAAAGAAACAGCTCAAATGAACAGAGAGATCACAGTTTGCATGGCTGCCCTTCAATAGGCTAAACTGACAAGATCAGTTTTAAAGGGCCACTTAAATCAGTTTCAAAGACTGGAGAAAAATGAGTCGCCCTCTTTGGGGAGAATCTGAGGCTGGGTCGTGGGCGCCATTACCCGGGGCTGGGCCAGGTTGTTGCCCCCCCCCCCCACTATATAATTATAAGCCAAACTATTATTTACAGAGGAGGAGGGGCGGAGCACTGGTAGTTTTGGTTTCATCTGTTTGTCAGTCTGTTTACTGACCTGAGCTGGATTCACCCGGTGCACTTTGCTTGGGCCTCCCGATCACCAAGCCTGAGGAGTGGGACATAGAAAGCCTGCAGTACACTGAATTGTGTTCTGTTTTAAAGCTAATATCCCAAGACCGTCTCACACAGTTCCCCCCTCCCCAGCCCCCAAGTTTTCAGTCCGTAGGCATTTGCTCCAGCTCTGGTTGGGGCAGTTTGACAGAGCACTGTACACACACTTCATGTGACCCATTTCAAACCTCTTAATCTGATGACTGAATTCTTCGTCGTCTTCTTCTTTTTTTTTTTTTTTTAAACTTTCTTCCAGATGCCTGTGGTCTCTCTGATGTAGCCCATGTGGAAAGCTTGCAGGAAAAGTCCCAGTGTGCTTTGGAAGAATACGTTAGGAGCCAGTACCCCAACCAACCAACACGATTTGGAAAGCTTTTGCTTCGCCTCCCTTCCCTCCGCACGGTCTCCTCCTCAGTCATAGAGCAATTGTTTTTCGTCCGTTTGGTAGGTAAAACCCCCATCGAAACCCTCATCCGGGATATGTTACTGTCTGGCAGCAGTTTTAACTGGCCGTATATGGCAATTCAATAAATAAATCAATCAAAATAAGAAGGGGGAGTAAAACAGAGAAAGAAAAGGCAAAAGACTGGTTTGTTTGCTTAAATTCCTTCTGTTAAGAAAGGATATAAAAGGATGTTACAAGTTTGCTAAAAGAAGAGAGGGGAAGAATTTAATGGACTGTGAATTTCCAAAAAAAAAAAAAGACTGTCGAATGAACTTTTACAGAATGCATTAAAAAAAAAAAAACTCCTGTGTCGGTCAGAACAACTTGCTACTTATCATTTTTGTATAAAAAGGAAATTAGTCTTTTTTCTTTTTTTGGGTAAATTTTGGAAAAATATTGCTAAAAGTGCATTTAAGGAGATTGGGAGAAAATTAGCAGAATGGAGAAAGTAAGTCTTTTTTTTTTTTTTCCCAAATTATTAATTGTCCTGTGTCTATGTACCTCTAGCTGTTCTTTTTTGTACTTTTCTGGTTCCAAACCAGTTTATTCTGTGGTTCTATAATAAGTTTTGATATAATCTTGGCTTCTTAAAAACTGTGTATCCTTAAAATATATGTTCTGCAAGAATTAAAACTGAGTCCATGAAAATATCATAGGAAGACATAAAACTTTAAAAGGCAACTCAAAGATGATGGAAACGCACTTACAAGTGGTGACCAAAAATTTTAGATGAAGTTGAGCACTCTAATTTGAGAACTGGAGGAACCACATACAACACTAAAAAACTTCCCCTACCCTGACCCACCCCCGCTCCCCAAAAGACACCATGACAAACCTAGCTTTTTAAAAATATTTTAAGAAAGAGAATGAACTGTGGAATTTATTGGCAGCCAAGGAATGTGTCCAAGACACATGCTGAGGTTTTGAATAAAAAGTGAACTTTTGTAATTTGAATTGGGTCCCGCTTAGTTCTTGAATTGTTATGAAAATCCTATATCTGTTTGTATATTTGCAAACCCTTTGTATTATAATTGTTGATATTTTCCCTTTTTAAAAAATACCATTGAAATCAGCATGACAAAATAACACTGTTGGCACTTATAGGTAACGTGATTGATTCAGTATCTTAGAGTTTACAGTTTGTGTTTTTAAAAAAAAAACTGAAGGTTTTTTTTTTTTTAAGTGCAACATTTCTGTATACTGTAAAAGTTATAATAACTGAACTGTTTGGTCGAGTCTTTGTGTGTTATATTCCAAGGAAATTGAAAGTATTCAGAAATTAAAATATTATTTGATATCTGAAACCTGTTTGGCTGTCCCCACTGTCTTTCCATCGAGAAGCCCCTGTGAGCTAGCTCTCTCTGAGCTGGGCCAGGGGCTCGCTCTATTTGTTCACTTCCCTCAGCCAGTTTGTTCAAAGGTAGACTAGTGTATTTGCCTGTTTAATTTGGGTGTGATGGGGTGGGGGAGCTGAAGTTAATGGTTTATCTATGGTTTAGGAAGTGCCATACTGATATAGTAAACCACCCCTATTCACCTAATCCTTCTTTTAATTAAAAATGGATTTTCCAGGAAAAAAAAAAAAAGGCCCTTATATTTGTCACACTTAAGTGCCTGCTTAGGGAAGGTATTGTGAAAAGTATTAGAAATCTGGAGATCAGTATCTATTTTATGATCAGGAAAAAATACTGTTTTGTACATTTCTGACAGTTACGCAGAGGGCGGTTCAAGCAAGCTAATCCAGCCTTGTCAATAGAAGGCAGTTGTTTGCAATGAGTTTTTCCTTAAGTAGGCGTGATTTTTAAAAATATTCTGTGGTTCTCATCTAGGGTGGTTGTTGAGAGGATTTCAAAATCAGTGATGTAGCTTAGAGTGGCTGAAGGGTTTATTTTTAATGTATATATGATAACTTGCAGTTGGCCTGCCTTCCCCTCCCCCCTGTACGTTCCTTCTGTGAGAGCATGACCACAGGTCAAGGGAATCTTTTCCATTGGAGTTCTGCACATAAAAACACAGCGACATTCTGACATTTCAGATTGTATAGATACAATCTGTACTACTCTTGGGATCCTTTGTCCTTAAAAGCCAAATTAAGAAAAAGAAGAGGAAGAAAGAAGGAAACTTTATAGGGTGTGTGGATTTGGAAGTATTAACTATTTTGTTTTGGAGGTTTGTTTGTTTGTTTGTTTGTTCCTTTTCCCTCTCTCTTGTCCTGGTTTGAAGGAAGCTCAGTGTGTGGGAGCTTGCAATTTTTGTTCTTACTGAGGCTTTGCAGTACCCACACCACCATCATACATCACTGTGTTGTGGTTTGATTTTAAAAGGGGGTGGTGGGTAAGGGGATGTGAAAGAAAAGGGATCATTTTGTAAAGTGTATTAAACTTTGATACTCAGTTCCAGTCAATACATGTAGACCAGAAAAATCTGTCTGATTTGTGCATCTGAGCGGAGTTCTCCATCTGACCCTCAGCTTCTTTCTGTAGATATATACATACATAAATCTAAGTATGTTCTTATGACAGAACATTGCTGACCTCTAGATTGAGGTTCGTAGGTTGTTGTTTATTTTCTCCTCTTGCAAGTGCTATCCATGTGAGTGTGTGAAGTTTTCTCTAATAAGTAAAACACAGGCCCTTTGCCTTGTTTGTTTTGTTAGTTTATTGTAAACAGCCATTTGTTGTAAATTATTATTGGCATTAAATTATAATTTATGATTTTCAAAGCAAAAGACAGTCCCTGTTTTATTCTGCTTTAAGCATGTGTTCTAGACGTTGGAAATCTCTCTCTCTCACTCTCTAAGTTTCAGCAATGTAGCTTGGGATCTGCGAGGCAGAAAAACAGGACCCAAAATTTTTCAAACGGTTAAAACAAAACCCCTTGTATATGTTTAGAGTGGCCGGAGGAGGATCTGTTTAGAGTCTTGAGTTTGGTTTAAGTTTATAGCATTTAAAGAAAGTTTTTCTTTTCACGCTGAGTTAGAACAAAAGATCTTTGCTGCGACTGAATTGGACAAAAGACGAGGGCTGGGACCCAGCGAGTGCGTTCTGTGTGAAATTGACGAGATCTTTTTTAAAAAGCTGCTAAACATGGCGACTCTTTCCCTTTAAGTGTCTCTTTTTCCTTGCCTTTTTTTCCCCTTACCACCCCCCCTCCCCATCTGATCTGAGCTCGCTTTATTTCTTTTCCCAACCCCGCTGCCCCTCCTCCTGTTGGTGCTCGGGGGTGGGGGGTGTGTGAGAGAACCCAGTTAGACGCGAAATGCAACAATGGTCCGAGGAGAGAGAGAGAGAGAAAGGGGCGACCGCTGCTTCTCGCCACTTTCAAACAAACCCGGGGGCAGACCGAGCTGGGGAGGGGAGTGGTGACGGTGGTGGAGGGGGGTGGGTTGCGGAATCCTAGCCCGTGCGCTCGGCTCGCGGTCGCCCGGCCTCGGCCCTTCAGCAGCGAGTTCTCGCCAGGGGCCGGGGCTCAAAGTTCGCAGGCTGCGCCCGGGG
>NW_011494799.1:1255221-1255403 GCF_000754665.1 Bison bison bison | reverse complement strand
CGCCCCTCATGACCAGGAGAGGTTATTCCAGGTCTGCCCCCTCAGCAAGAACCGAGTGAGAGAAAGTCGGCCTCCACGACCGCTGGTCTTCAATGAGTGGTGGAGGGGGAGGGGGCGAGGCCATAGGAACAAACCTCGGTCAGTCGTCGCGCTCGTTAATGTAGGGGCTGCAGCTGGGGGGT
>NW_011494799.1:1254912-1255121 GCF_000754665.1 Bison bison bison | reverse complement strand
AGGGCGGGCTGCGGGGGCGGGGGTCTCAGGCCCTAGAAGCGCACGAGCCGGCGTGGACGGCGCCCCTGACAGGAGCGCTTCTGCAGTAGCGGGGGAGGATCTCTTTTATCGAACAGGTTTGAGAGCAGGGGAGGTCGGCCGTGGGACAGATCCGGCCGCCCATAGAGGGTCTCCTGAGGGCCTCTTAAGAGACTGGCTTTTTGCCGGGG
>NW_011494799.1:1252624-1254812 GCF_000754665.1 Bison bison bison | reverse complement strand
GCTGAGCTCTCCGCCGACGGGGGAAATCGCCCTGAACGTCCCACTGCAGCTCCGGCCCAGGCCTGGAGACCCTTACCCTCAGCCTCCTGGGAGGGGAGTGAGGTTACTCTCTGAATTCCGGGCCTCGTCAAGATTTATTGAAGTTAGGTTTAAAAAACGTGCTTCAGATGATTTTTTCCCATTTTCTCAGATTTCAAAGGCTCCCTGCAGTGCGGCTGCCTAATTAATGGTGAAATTCAACTAAATCTAATTATGCAGTAATTTTAAAGCAGTTAGTGCTGGGCGTTGGTTTGTAATAGGACCCCAGTTTTTTAAAGTTTGCTTACTGTGTTGGTTTAGGAGAAAGCTATCTTTTGTATGGCAAAGAAAGAGGGGGAAATAGTTTTCCTGCGTGAAGGCCTGAGACCGCCCCCCACCCGCTCCATTTCCATCCCCACTTCTATCTATCTCCCTGCCCTTCTCGCTCGCTCTTTTTCCTTCTGCCAAGCTCAAGCTGAAAGGCTTGAGCGAGGTGCTAACCCAACCAGGAGACCCGGTTTCATAGCCAAAGGGGAAAGGCCGAATTTTTCACAAGGAGACACAAAGGGACTTTGGTATCTGCCCTCCTGGACGCATCTGTAAATGCCCGAAAACAGGGAAGGGACTCTCATCTCCTCTAATAGAGAACAGATTTCCTCTCTTTAACATCCATTGTCATTAAGGGGAAAAGCTGACTCTTGGAGTTATAAATCTTATCGTCCTTCTGATAACAGACTTGTAATAAGTTAGCGTCTTATTCAAAGTGAACTGTAAAACTGCCTCATTTAATATGGCATCTGTGTCATTAAAACTTTTTCATTTTTTTCCCCCTTTGCGTCTTGCAGGCCTGGCATTCAGGCAAGCCCCGAGGTGCCTAGTGGGCCTCTGGGCTTGGACCAAGAGGGAGAGAGGTGTGAGAGATGGGCTGCCTGGTTTAGCCTCTGGATCTCAGTCTGGGGGTGAGAGACCCCTGAGGCAGAGAGGACGTGGGTGGGGGGGGTTGCTGTGTCCCCCTTTCCCATTCCCCTGAGCGGCCCCCTCGAAATGACGTTCCTTGAAAGAAACATGCTTGTGATTAGCTAAGCAAACACATCTGCTTTCGGAGTTGGGCCTTCGTTAATTAGCTGAACAAAGGGCCGTTTTGCTTTTTACCTTTTGCTGGGGGAGAGTGTGTTATTTCAGGAGTGTCGCGGGCCCTCCTCTTTTCAATTGCAGCCACGACGTTAATTTTATTGGGATTACTGATGGGAAATGAGGTGGCGCAGGCTTCCGAGAGGAAAAGCTTGATCATTACCCCCTCTGGAACTATATTTTTCCACCCTACCTCCTGCTTGTGAGGAGGGGGTGGGGGCCGAACTGCGCAGCAAGTTCGGAGCAATTGGAATCAGGCTCGCCGTCCGCTGATATCGGGTGACAGAGCGTGTGTGGAAGCTGAACTCTGTAATTTGCGCTTCTGTTTCTTTATTAGGCCTGGACAACGAACTAATGAGCTTTGGCCCAGCACAGTGTCACTTGTATTTATTTTCTTATGGTAACTTTGAGGTAGCGGAAGTGTTCCTCACCAAGAGCCGGGAGGGCCATAAGCCCTGACCGAGGCTGCCCTCAGCCGGGGCTGGTGGCCGCGTCCCCGGGGAGCGAGGAGGCGCGCAGAACTGAGGGAGCCGGGGACTGGGCCTTTAGGTGAGGCCCTGGGGCGCTCAGGAAGGGTTAGGCCCTTTGGAGGCCCAGGCATTCCCGCAGGCCCAGCTCCCTGAGATCGAGGTCGAGGGCCAGGTCGAGGGCCGTGAGGCTAGCCTGGGGCAGGTCCCCAGGCGGGATGATGGTCAGAGGTGCAAAGGTGGCATGGCTCCCTCCTGGCGCCGGACGGAGGAGGGCTCCACAGGGCGAGCAGGTCGGGCCAGGGACACCTTGGAGCGAGCGGGGCTCTCCCGCCCCGTGGCCAAGGCGCCGGTCTGCTTTGTGTCGAGGGAGGCCTGGTTCAGCTCTCTGGCTAACTGGTTGGGGGGTGGGTGGGGCGGAGGGGACGCTTTAAAAGGCGCTCTCGGAATCCTCAAGTGCCGGGGCTTCCCTGCCGCCTCTCCCTGGCTTGCTCCAAGGAGTGTCAGTTGGAGAGGCCTAGGATACAGTCGAGGAGGAGTTGGGGGCTGGGGACCGCAGAGGGTCAGCGGAG
>NW_011494799.1:1252011-1252303 GCF_000754665.1 Bison bison bison | reverse complement strand
CCCGCGGCTCCTGCCTCGCTCCCCGCCAGGCAGCCCCGGCTAATAACGCCCAAGCACTGTGCCCCCGCCCGCCCCATCTCCCCTCGCCCCATCCCTCTGCTTTTTCTCCCCCCTCCCCACCTCTTCCTTCCTTCCTGCAAATGGGTGTTAACGTGGGTCTTTATGTTCTGTCTATAACTAGGATGTAATCACGCGCCCCATGCCTCTCTCTAAAAGCATTTAATAAATGTCTATTAAAGCGCTACAAATGTAAGATGAATTTAGTGGCGCGGCTGCCTCCCTGAATCTGAAC
>NW_011494799.1:1250852-1251911 GCF_000754665.1 Bison bison bison | reverse complement strand
GAAGCCTGCTTGGGGCGGGGAGGGCAGGGGGGCGGTTAGGGTCGCCCGGGGCCAGCGCCACCGGAGGACCAGAGGGGCACCGCCCCTCTCCTGGCCTTTTGCCTCTCCTCTGGGCCTTCGGGTCTCTGTCTCACCTTTTGGACGAGTGGGGGACCCGGCTTGCAGGTTTGGGCATGGGGAGTGGATGATGGCAGTGTTAGAGCACACGATGAAGTGTGGGCTGTCTTGGTTTTGCCAGGTGACATCAATGAGCGGCCTTTCGCTCCTCAGTTTTGAAGAGAGAGCAATTGTTCCTGCGATTAGGTTCTCGAGTACCCAGCTGTCAAGCACATCTTAGGTCCTCGGATCCTCGCTGGGCCCTGGGCACCATTCTAGGAGAGGCGGCTCCAGGACAGAGGCCTGGGCTGCCAGGTCCTCAGAGGGCCCCGGTGTGCCCAGAGTGGGTGCCCGGCGGGCCTGCCGTCCCCAGGCTCCCCAGACCAGCCAAGCCAAAGCAGAGGCGGCTATTTTCCGAGGTTAGGATGGAGCCCCTAAGGCAGAGGGCAAAACTTCAGAGTGTCTTCCCCTGAACAGATCTAGCTTCTCTCCCACCTGCCCTAGCAGAGCCCACCCGGCCATTTTAAAGTTTCTGTGGCTGTGGGTTTTATAGAATTTGGTTTGGACTGTGATCATTAACGTGCACAAACCCCCACTGACCACCACCTCTTTCTTTTTGTCTTTTTATCTTTCTTCTGGAGAGGGCAGGAAAAGTGCTGGCCTGTTCCATCAAGCCCGGTTCGCATTTGCTCTGGCCTCTGATTTCTCTTTCTTCTTTGGAAATTTCATTGAGATGTCTCTGTACTTCGCTTGTCAGTTATCTTTGTTCCTTTTAAATAAAGGGCTTTTAAATGGACTTATTGCTCCCAGCGTGGGTTCCTCTCTCTAAATGTTAGAAAATTGTGCCATCTACCCGTTATGCTGAGTACTGTCACACTCGGAGACCTCGGGGACCTCCGGGCCGGCTTCAATGCCGCGGTGTCAGGGGCCGCGGGCGGCTGGAGGAGGGGGTGGCTCACGTGG
>NW_011494799.1:1244675-1250427 GCF_000754665.1 Bison bison bison | reverse complement strand
GGCCCGGCTTCCCCGCCTCGGTGAGCGAGAGGGGAGCTCGGGCCAGGCAGTTCGCTGGCAACTTTCAGCTCCGTTTTCCCCGGTAGAGATCCTTCTGTAGTCTTCTGGAAAGCCACTCACTACTTGCTTTGCTTCAGGGGAGTGTGGTTTAGCTGAACCGAGTTCGAACAAATCAGATCTCTGACGTGGGGTCTCCTCACCCCGACCCCTCCTCTGCAAAAACCACAGGTTCTTTTTGAATGAGTTAAAATGGATTAACAGTTTAGATTTTATTATGTGGCTACCCCTCTCAGATGCCTTTTTTTTTTTTTTTTAGCCTATTAAAAGTATTAGCTAAGATTTCCAAGTGTCAGTCGGGTATTTATGCTACTGGAGGTGGGGGGGAATCTCCGATACGGTTTATGACTTTTATTACATGTTTCACACTGTTCGAGAAATGGAGTTTTAAACAACATACAATTAAATCTATATTGCTGTTTGGAGAAGGGCCAAGGAACTCGACAATCAATTAGTTCAGATATTTTGATACTTGTTGCTAAAATCAAAGGGTAAAACTACCACCCCAAGGTAGAGCTGCTTCTCCATTTTTCCTAAGGTCATGGAGCTACCACATAGGAAATGGCAGTTACTTTTTTCCATCCCAGGCTGTTTTTCCTGATTACTCTGCACAGATTGATCTTTTTAAAAAATTCAGACTCTTTTCTGTGTTTTTTCCTCCCGTTTCTCTCTTACTGCCATCTCACATCTGCCTTTATCAGTCAGGTTTAATTTTTTAAAAACACATTTACTTTTAATTTGTATTATTTGAAAATGAATTGTCTGCTCACCCTTTCTCTTTATCCCTCTCTCCTTGCCTTGACACTAAGAAGGGAAGCCAGCTTGTTTAATAACCACAGTAATACAGTGGTTTCCAGACAAAGACAAAATTCTATTCTTTATAACCACAACATGATGAGAATAGGGGACTCCTCCTTTCTCTATCTCTCTCTTACTCCCTCTCTCTCACTCACACTTCTGTTTCTTTCAATAAGCAGTTTAGGAAACAATCTGCATTGAACAGAAACTGCTTCCTTCTTGAAAATGACACCTTTTCCACCTCCCTGGCTCTCTTTGGGCCAATCCCCTTGACTGCCTGGTGGCAGTCTGCCTGTCCTTGGTCCTGGCAGGGGTTGGGGGTGCCTATGGAGACCTGGAGCATCATGAGAAAGTGGGAGGTCCAGTTCACCTGTACCAGGCAGCCGAGGCAGGGCTGCTGGCAAGTTCCAGAGGGGAGCTTGCTAATTTATTAGATAGTTCTTACTTCCCCTTAGCATCTTCTCTTTGCAGACACCCCAGGTTCTGGAAAAGAGGGGGGTGTCTGAGGTTTTTTGTGTCTGTCCACCCAGCCCAGCCCACCGCCGCCCACTTCCTCTTCTGCTTTCTAGGCTGGGCAGCTCTTGGCCAGCTTCATGACTGATTTGAAACCCCTGTGGCTCTTGGGATTGTGCAGGTCAGTCCGTGAATGGCCATTTCCACCGGGATGGGGCATCCAGAACCTCCCCGCTTCTCCAAAAGAAAGGCTCTGAACCCAGGGAAGGGATGGGACGGGATGTCATTAGCCTCCCTCCAGAAGCCTTCCTCTTCCTCCCGGGGTGGAGAGGGACCTTTGCCTGGACTCAGCAATGTGGCCTGGCTGTGCCTGGGCCTCCGCTTCCACCCTGCCTTGTGCCCACCCCCATGCCGTGGCCCTAATTGTGAGGAAGGTCTGGGAAGCATTTTCTCTGTGCTAATTTTATATTTCCCCTTTCCCCCTCACAACATTAAACATAATTTTGTGCTGTCAGTGTCACTAAGATTGCGGTTTGTTGACGTCTCTACTTGGAAACACGACCCCTCCGCCTCCAACGGGGAGTCCTCCCTGCGTAGCCTCTGGGAGGCCACTTCTCCATCGAGGCTTTCAGGGTTTCTGGAACACCCTGAGAGAGAGAGAGAGAGAGACTGCAATAAAGGCCATAAGGGTCCCTACCAGAACTCCGCAATCATTTCAAATCCCCTCTCCCTGTGACAGCAGGAGCCAATGTGTTTTTGATGTGCGTTTGGTTGTTGGCTTGTTTGTTTAATAAAATCCCTGTGTGTGTGTGTTTTACTGTCTCAGTGTCTGTGACGTGTAACCACAGCCACTCTACTTTAAAAATTTCCCTTTGAATATCTTTTCTGTTGGTCTGTTTTAGTCTGTCCTCTGCAACTTCTTTCTGTTCTCCATCCCTGCCCCCTCCCTCCCCAATATATTTCCTTGGTCTCAGCAATAATCCTCTGGCCCACCGGCCACGTTCCTGGAGATAAAAATCCATTTATCCCTTGTGTTGCTTCACCGAGGCCCAGTTATCCGGGGTTTTTGGAGACAGAAGGGAGCAAGAGAGAGGAAGACACTTCTTACTTTGCAGGCCCTGCTCCTTTCTTTTATGTGCCAGCCTGGAGGGGCTTGGGACTTAGCAGATGCACCTACGGTCTGCAGGTCTGCCCTTCATGCCTGGCCGTGGTTCTGGTGGCTTCTCCTCTGTTTTCCTTTTCTTTGGAGGAGCTGCTAGCTACTCTGCCCTCTCCACAACAGTGTTTCCGCGCCTGTGTGCACCAAGGCTGGTGGGTTTCAGGGCGATTATCTCATTGCGCTGGTGCAGAGTGAAGCGCCTTGCAGCCCCTGGGTCAGGCATTCAGCAGAGGGCCCATGTCACAGACCCAACCCAAAGGTTAATTTTCCCTCATTAGCATGTCCATAGTTTGCTTCTAGCCCAGGAGCTCGGGCCCTCCGTGTGTCACCTCCCGGTTCCCTTCTAAAAGCCTCTGGCACCTTCGCTCTCTCTCCTGGACCTCTCTTCACAACCTCACGTTCTGCCAGGTTCCTATTGGGTTCCTGGACTTTAATCTCTGAAAACCCATCTCATGCATTTTCAGACAGTTTGCCTATTTTCATCCTAGAGCCCCTAGCTTCCACCCGCCCCTCTCTTTGCCCCCCGCCTTTCCTCTATGCACCTCATTTACAAACGGATTCTGCTTTATTTGAATTAGTTCACTTCTCCTCTTTTACTTTCTCCCCCTCCCCTTATCCTTTCATTCAGGGCTAGTAAAAGGAAAAGATACAAAATGGCAAAGTTCAGCTGCATGTGCGTGGGGGGAGCCAACCATCCCAGCCACCTAGAAAGAAGCTGAAGGTTTGTAATGACAGAAGAAACAACAAAGAAAAGAGAATTGCATTTGCGGCTTAAGTGGGCAAGTGTGTTTGTGTGTCTGTATCTGTGTGTTTTTCAGATTTCTTTGAACTGCTTTTGTGCTGACTTCACAGAGACATTTGCTGAAGCTAGTCAGAGTATAGGAACTTTGAGTTAACCTCTTATATCAAATGAATCTTTTCATTTAGAGACCAATAAATCTCAATCTCTAGCTACCTTGTGTAGACCCAGCCTGAGCTCAATGAGACAACACTGGGGCTTATAATAAAGACCAGATAAAGTTTACCAAAAAATTTTTTTTTCCTCCCCCCTCTCCATTTTTTTTTTTTTTAAACCAGCCTGAAAAATTCCCCCATCTAACAAATAAAACTTCAGGGAAGTAGCAGCTTTTCCTCAGCAGAAGGTTGGGGATTTCTTTACCTTCTCGCAGCAAGCCTGTTGACTGAAGTGGTTTTCCAAGCTCAGACACTGAAATGATTTATAGTTTTTCAACAAGTCATTATTTTGGTGTGTTGTTTAGGTGGGGTTGAGACAATCTAATAATCAACCTAAGATGGGGGGAGGGGATTGCCAGTGACCAAGAGGAGAGTTAACATCAGAAACATGAAAGCCAGTCCGGTCTCCAGGGATAGAATTTGGGAAAGAGCCTGCACACGTCTGCTCCTGGGCTATAAAGAAATACATTGTTAACAACAACAAAACAGACAATGCCCTGAGCTCTGCCTTGATTCAGAGCTGAGCTACTTTCAAGATTTTTTAGCAGCACTGTTCATTTTGATGGGGTTTCTGGGCCATTTGAAATTCAACCTTTAGCCAGCCTGCTCATGGGGTATGGTTACAGAATTCATTTTCTGATTTACTATCCCTCCTCCTGTATTTTCTTTATTTCCTGATGGCCTCCCATGGGGCTAATCTTTTTTTTCCTTTTCTTTTATATTATCCAGTTTTGTTCTCCCCACAAACGACTCAGTGTTTTTCCTGTTTCTAGTGATCATTCATTTGCTTCCTTTTTCTCTTTCCTTCCTTAAGAGACAGAGGAAAATAAAGAGCATGGGAGGGGGATTTCCAAATCATTCCTAAGTGTTATTAATTACTGTTACAAGGCAGGCGATTCTTAACTAATAACAAAGTTGTAAATTACCCCTGACTTTCAAATATTTCTCATTTGTCAGCTCTGATTGATTTGATTAATATTCTGTCCTTTGGAATAATTTTAGCCGCACTTAAAATCAGCTCTACTCATGAAGCAGGGAGCAAATCATCACACTCACAGGACCTCGCCCCTCTGCTTTTACTTTTTAAGTGAAGTTTTGGTTTCCGTCCTGAGGTCCATGATTCTGACTGGAGAGCAATGATGGAAATGCTCATAGGCAGTTAAACCTGCGTATGTCCAGTGATTTATGTGTACTTTTGAAAACATTGTTGAGGAAATTAATTTTATTGAGACAACCAAACAGCTTCATTTCCTAGTTCTCCTAAACATTTCCCCCCTCCAGATTCAGGCTGAAGGAATGGGTTTCTATAGGATTCCTAAACACAGGACATTCACCCAAGCCAAGCCCAATTTCTCCTTATTTTCCTCTACATCCTTTCTCAGAAAGACCTGGTCTACCCCGTCTACCCAATCAGAGATGGGGATTGCTGCTGGGGGGAAAAGGTGTATGCTGAGCGTTGGGGGTCGAAAAGGTCAAAAGGGCTGCCCAGAAGAGAGCACCCTGAAAACCCCATCCTTTGGGAAGAGGTTTGTATTTTCCAAAAGTCCTTTTCCCTTCCATCATCATATTCAGAATGCAATTTCTGAAGCTATCAATACCCGCTGCCTCCAATACCTCCAGAGTTTTCATCTTAATTATATTATTAAGTGAAGTACTGTGCTGTCAGGGAATTGAACATGATTTATGACGTCTGCCTATTAAAGGATCGATTGTGAATATCGCTACTATCATCTATCAATATTCTTAGGCCGGGGGTATTTCTCGCTCCACGGTTGTTACTTGTAATACCAAAATGATAGACTGCAGGATAAGACTATTTCTTCTTCTCAGGACTAGCTTTCCAGGTGCGGCGGTGAGTCAGCGTGGAGAGATCGGAAGCTCAGCGCGCCCCACCACGTCTCGCACCCAGAGAGGGTTTAAAGTTTGTTTTGTTTTGTTTCTTAATGTGAATTTTCCCTCGGGTCTAGTAGAAGAAGCTAGAGTCGTTTTTTAGAGAAAGAAGTAACCTCTGCTGGTCGATATCAGGAGCCGGTGTTTCCCTGCTGCCAGGTGATTCGCAATGAGTCCAGAAGCCAAAAGAGAAAAAAAAAGAGAGAACAGGGCGCCCTTTTATAGCAGGGTCGCTGGGTGGGGGCAATCGGGGCGGGCGGGGGCAGACTGGGTATTTTGGGAGCAGGTACCTGGGTCGTGCCGATGCCCTGGGCCTCGGAGGTGTTCCGTTTCTGGGATCAGTCGGGGCTCTCTACCCCGACCACCCCGACCACCTGCTCCGCCTAGGTGGAGGCGGGTGCGAAACGTGCTCCAGCCGAGCCTGCACGCGGAAGCCTTTTG
>NW_011494799.1:1239569-1244294 GCF_000754665.1 Bison bison bison | reverse complement strand
GGAGGCCTCGGGCCTGGTTGCGGGCCTAGTCTCGGCGCGACCCGCGCTCGCCCCGGGCCTCGCGAGGTCTTCGCCCTCCTCACGACCCAGTCGCCTTGCCTCCTGAATTCCAGCAGGAAGAAGTGGGCACATCAGTGGAACTCCTAGCCCTCCTTCTCTCCGGCCGGAGGTTGGGGGCCCCGCACAGTGCGTGGCCGCGCGGGGCCGGTCGGATGTGGAGGACCACAAGCAGGGCGGGAGGCCGGCTGGGCCCCGGGCCTCGCTGCCCCGCGCGACCCCTCCTCTCGGGCAGAAGACGCCTTGCGAGGCAGGAACCTCTTATCCGCCGCCACGGGCTCCCACCTCTCTGGCTACCTATCTGCTCCCTCCCTCCGGGCCCCCCTGGTCTGCGGCCTACCCCTGACCACTGCGGGGTGTCCCAGGGGAAGGACACAGTGTCTGGTACATAGTAAGCACTCAGTAAATGTTAGCTGTGGCTCTTAGCATTATCAGGCACTTCCGGTTCCTCCGTGAGCATCACCTCTCTCATACACGTTTATTCTGAATCAACCACAGCACAGCCGCGGTCCCCCAGCCCCCAACTCGTACCTAGATCCCCAACAGCTGCTTCCGGCCCCTCTGAGCCCAGAGCCACAGCCCTCCACCCCTAACACACGGGAAGAACACCCGGGGACCTCCGCCCTTCCTCCCTCTCCGAGTGTGTTTGTCCAGGTCTGAACCACCGTGAACCCAAGACACTGAGGCCCGAACCAAGTGTTACCCGGTTTCTTCTGAGCTCTGCCCGGGTCAGCGCCAGGAGATGGGAACTTCTATTAAATAAAAACTTGCTGGGAAAGGTGTGTGGGGGGGGTGCGATTTTTAAAGCAAACAAGAAAAAATGACGACCTTCAGTGTGGGGTTTGGGGGGGAGCAGGGGCAGGCCGAGACAGGAGGAGCAATAATAGCTGAGTCAGAAGCAGCGGAAGGACACCCTTTTCTTCCAGAAACACATTCTTGGGTAAGCCTTTCATCGGCCTGGGCTGAGCTGTCGGAGACCTGCCACTAAATATACATAAGACACCTTCAGGCTGGATTTCATCTTAAGACCTCAATTAAATATCACCCCGCCTTCCTGATTCTTATTATCAATAATACCTCTAATATTGTTGTTATTATTTTGCAAACGACGTTTCGGCGGCGGATGTCCCCTTGGAACTGCAGCGGGAGCCACGC
Organism: Bison bison bison; assembly: GCF_000754665.1. Classification (NCBI taxonomy): domain Eukaryota; kingdom Metazoa; phylum Chordata; class Mammalia; order Artiodactyla; family Bovidae; genus Bison; species Bison bison. Next base: position 1,243,082 of record NW_011494799.1, on the reverse strand, counting down.
CCAGGAGGGCGCTCACCTGCTGCGCGGAGCCCGGGACTTTGCCCCATCCGCGTCCCTTGCCTCTTCCCCACTCCCCCTAGGCTGATGGATATCCTTGGATGTGGAGCCCTTTAAAAATGACAAATGCCTTGTCAGTACAGACCATCCCTCCCCTCCTGCTTTCTAATCTTTTTTTTTTTTTTTTTTTCGGAGCAAGGATGGACCCAGACTCAAGCCTAGCGGCGCGGATTACATGGCCTGCGTTGTACCGTAAACGCCAAAACCTTGGCCTAATTTACAGCTAATAGATCTCAAGCAAGGGAGTCGGGAAGAAATCAGTGGCCTAAGGAGTTAGATTGGGGCTTTGGAGGGATCGGAAATTAGGGACTGGAAGTAGGATGTGATTCACATTATTCACCGCTCCCCCCAACACACACACACACACACACACACACACGACCAGGCAAACACACACACACACACACACACACACACACACACACACACACACACAAACGACCAGGCGCCTCCCGGGTCGGCCTTCGCGAATGCGGCCCTTGGTTCTCCGCGGCCTGTGTCCCTGTCGCTCGCTTCCCTCCATCGGGACCACACTGAGCGTCAGGGGCGCCTGCGATGCGCTCAGACCCCTCGCCCTCCTCCCGGCTTCTCCCAGCCCCCGGGAGGAGGCGCTGGCGCCCGGGTCGGCCTCTGGTCCCTCCTCGTCGGCGTCCCCGGAGCCCCCATTCACAAAGCCGCGCTTGGAGGAGGCGACACACACACACACACACACACAGACACACACACACAGACACACACACACACCCCGAAGAGGGGAGCTTGATCTTGTCTCATTGGTGTCTCGGGCCTGAAAGGAAAATCGTTTGGGTAAACAGCCAAGCTTCCAGGCTTAGCGCCCGGCTCCCGCCCCCGCCCCCGCCCCCGCCCCCCGCCCCTCCGCCTCCCCCACTCCCCTTCCACCCCGCCCGCCACCCACACTCCGCTCCGCAGCCGGGCCCCGAGCGAGCTCCGCGCCGCCGGCCGGGAGTCCGGGGCTCACGAGTTCAAAGGGCCGCGGCCCCGAGGGGATGCCCTCCTCGCTGTGCCCCGGGGGGCAGAAGCGGACCGCAGGGCGGTGGGACCGGCCCGGGCCACGGTAGGAACCTCGAAACCTCCCGCTTCCCTAAGTAGAGCCGGTCTCGGGGGAGGGCGCCGGGGAGTTCCGAGCCCGGAGAGACTGTTTGGCCAAGACCGAGCAGAGGCTGAGCCCCGGGCCCGGACGGGCCGTCCCGGGCAAGTGTGCAAGTGTGTGCACGACCGCGGGCGAGGGCGGTGAGCCTCCGCAGGCCCCGTAGCGGTCCACACACTGCGGGTTGATTACCGGGTCCCCACCTCCCTCCAAGCGGGGCGGCTCCTGGAAAAGCCTTTAATCTGATATTAAGGGTTTTCCGAAGTTTGATTCTTTCCAGAGGAGAGTTCTTCACTTAACTGACTGTAAACATAATTAATAGTTATTTAACATGCAACAACAACAACAACAACAACCACCTTTATGGTGTTTAAAAGGATATTGCTCTCTCTAGTTCACACTCTTAAAATCTCGAAATCCGAAAATATCCTGATGAGATTATTAGACCTGATTATATGGTGACACTCCCTCCCCTTTCCTCTAATGAAATTCCTCTCTCTCCTGCCTTCCTCTCTTTTTCTCTCTTTCTCCTTCTCCAGTCTCAATCTCTCTCTAATCCAGGAGTCATTAGCAACACCCTCTGGCTACATGTTTTGCATCAGTGAAACACCGTGACATAGTTGTAATACAAACTCTGCCGCCTTGCACTGCATCTTGCGGTAGGAAGTGTAATAGCAATAAAAATCATTTTTCATCTCCAGGCATTATTCGACGTGGGGGGGGAGGGGACAGAAAATCTGAATGTGAGAAGCTGAGGGGGAGCAGAGAGAAATGAAGAGAGGGAAGATAAGGAGGGAAGGAGAAAGAAGAAAAAGCTTTCCAATTTAGAGACTTCTCAGAATTAGAGGTACATAGATTCAAGCCTATCATTTTCTCTGCTTTCTTCTCCTCTGTTTTCATCCTTGTCCCTCGGTGGACCCCTGAACCCTGATAGGAATTATCTCCTAGTTCCCAGGGTCTCTCAGCTACTCCCTTCTACCCCAACATAGCATCCCTTCTGGTGAGGAAGCCCCAGAACTCCCAGGGGCTGCGCCACCCTTTCTCAGCTGGCTGGGGTGAGGAATTCTCATTCAAGTCCTGCTAGGAAATTGGGGCCTCTTTCCCATCGGGTCTCTCAGGAATCTTTCCTGGTTTGATGGAGAAGGAACAACCACCCAGCAAGCCAACGTGGCTATTTTCCTGATGCAGCCCTATAATTTTCGAGCAAGGGCCCTCAGAGAGCCCCCTAATCTTCACTGAGGAGTGCTGGTTACAGGGAGAAGGAGCATTCCCTCCTTGCCTGCCAGCCCTTAGAGAACTCACCCTGCCAACTCAGAGAGGGCAGAGTTTCCGGGAAAGGCTCTCCATGTTGCTTTTGCTCAGGCAGGGAAATGCCAGGGCTCACCCACCACCACGAGCACAGTCTCCCCCAACCCTGTAGTCCCCAGTCCAACCATTGTTCTATGTGGGAGCCACCGAGTTCCTTTAAACAAAAACAAACTTGCAGTCAGAACTAAATTAGAGAAAGGTTCTGTACCTGCCTCAAAACAAAGAAACCACACAAATCTTCACAGGACCCTAAAGTAGATACTCTCTTTTAACAGGAAAAAAATTCTTGTTTTGTGAAATATCTTACTAATCACCCCTAAAGTAGATACTCTACTTTTAACAGGAAAAAATCTTGTTTTGTGAAATATTTTACTAACCACCCTGTGTCTGGGGCAGTGCGCTTTGAAACAACAAATTGAACAAATACACATATAAGTGAGTTAAATTTTCTGTGTATTTTTAGTCGTGTGAGCTTAAGAGTAGGACAAAACAGTTAAGTTACCAACCGGATAAAATAAGGTCAAACTTGCACCTTGAAGAGAATTGCTGTGTGATTTGTACTTCTTGCCTTTCCTGTTTTCACTGGCCTACAGGTGTACAAGTTAGGGGCGGCATTTTGTGGTTATTTTGTCGGCAGAACTGAAGGTTGGGGGGAGGGAGGGGACAAGGTCCCAGTAGGCTGGCGACAGGCATGGCACAGCCCCTCTTTATGTTCATCTGATGAGAATGAGTGGATATGGGTGGAAATCGTAATTGGGAAGGTCTGACTTCATAAGCACCCGCCTCCTGGGAGATATTCGCAGCCGCCACAGCTGAGTGGCCCTGGAACACACGACGGCCCAAATCCGTGGCCTCCAAGAAGACACCGCTCATTTATGTTTCCTATGAAAGCAGCATCACCACTTAGATTCGGTGATGCTGTAGCTGTATATTTGCTCCTCTTTCTCCTATGATTTGCCCTTTCGCCCAGTGCAGACATTGCGGGGTATATTGGTCACAGATCGGTGGGAAGAAGGCCTGTGCGTTTCGGCTTGTCTTCA
>NW_011494799.1:1236391-1239165 GCF_000754665.1 Bison bison bison | reverse complement strand
GGCGCGGCGGCGCAGGGTCCGCTGGCCCGGTGAGCGCGCGCGGGGTCAACTCCGGCCCGGACACTGCGGAGGGTTAGGCAGCTCCTCCCCGGGCTCGGGAGCCTTCCTTCTCTTTTTCTTTTTCTTCTTCTTCATTTACACACATACATACATTTTAAGAAAAAAAAAAAAAATACAGGAAAGAAAATGTAATGCACTCCTTATTGGTTTGTCCCCAAACTAGGCAGTTTTCCAGTTTGATAGGTTTTTCTTTTTCCTTTCTTTTCCTTTTCTCTCTCTCTTTTTAAAAAAACTTTTCCCCTCTGTGGTGTTCCCTTCTTCCCCCACCCCCCAACCTATTAATACTTCTGAGAGCTGGTTCCTTGTGAATTGGTGGGTGAGAGAGAGATTAACACTAGCTCCAGAAGACCCAGCATTGGGCAAATGACAGCAAAATGGAAGAAGAAACTATTTCAAATTATTTAACTATTTCCATCCACACGATTTCGTTTCCACACTTGCCTTCCGTGGGTATCTCACAGCTCTAAGTCAAAGACGACGGGCAGGAAATGCCTTTCACCCTGTCACGCTCAACCTGCGGTTGTGGGGCCCATTAGAACCAGTTTGGAAACAATGTCAGAAATAATAATAGTCATAAATAGTCACGGTGAACAGAAATTCTATCCTGCGTGAACTTCCTCTGCGGTTTGCCCCCGGCTCTCTGGGACCCGGGCTCCACGCGCAAACATCAGGCTGGGCCCTCTTTTCAGCATTTTGATTCCCCGGAGCCCTGCCCCGAGCGTTGCCCCCTTACCTAGGGGCTTTGGGTACCTGGCCTAGGCCCTCGCTCCCATTGGGGAGACTGTTGAAGCTGCACGCGGTCGCCGACTTGTCGCCAGCTGCACTTCCTTTAGTCCGTATTTCCGGCTCCCTCACCCTCCCTGACATTTTCTGATATAAATGCAGGAAATTTCGGTCCGATTTAGGAATCTACAGAAATTCAGAGGGTCAGGTCATTAGAATGTTAACGTGGCGACCAAGAATTATAAACATGATCTAAAAGTCTCTTCCAATTCATTTCTTCAAGTATTTATTTGAGTTAAGCGATGAAAAGTGACAGTTGTGAAATAGACAGCTTTTAAAAGTAATGAAGTCAGATGAGGCTTTAACCTGTCGATTGCGATAAATCAACTTTGAAAATGACGAATGAATAATATTACTTGGGCGCCTAACCGCCAGCGTTTGCTGGGCAGGCTGCAGATTCTGAAATCGGCCTGTGATTGCCCTGTGAGCCGTGGCCTGGTGAGGCCCTGAGACTGAAGCTTGGCCCTTGGGTGACCCAGCAGTCCTGGCACCCGCGCTGCCTAAAGGCAACACTTTGACGGGGATGGGTCTCTCTTTCCGCTTAGACTTGGGCAGATTTCGGCCACCGCAGTTTGTCTGGGCAGGTGACTTCAGCCCTCAGCACGGTTAGAAATTCAGAGGGGCCACCACCCAGGGGACTAAACGCTATGCGTGAGAGAGATGTGTGCTCAGCCTAGCTCCCCACCCAGCTGAGGGTTCCAGCCTCGGTTCAGAAAGACCAGGGCCTGCCTGACCCCCGATATTACTAACCCTTTGGAACTGGTAGCAGAAGTTGGAAGGTGAAGAAGAGCAGAAAACTAAATTTCCCAGGGGCCCTGGGTGGGTGGCGCTGGGAGCGCTTCCGGTTCTCACTGACATCAAATGGCCTTATCTACGAGGGAACCTGGAAAAGACAGAGCCCCCCGGGACAGGCATACAGTGGTCTTGCGATGGGGAGAAAGGTCTTAATTCTTCACCTCCCCCAGTTAGAGAGTCGGAGAGGCGGTTCTAAGGAAGGTGAACTGGTAGGGTGTTTTAAAAGAAAGTTGACACATTTTCTTGGACATCTCAAGTTCCCCACAGTTACAACTTTGGGCCCAGGCTTGGGAGGACTGGTTCCCTTCCCAATGATTTCAACCCCCAGTCCCTATCCCCGCCCCCTTAAAGTCTGAAGGAGCGTGCCAGGGGCTTCCAGCCCTCTGGGTCTGCCAGGATCTCTTTCCTCCAACAATTCTCCCGGGCGAGGAGGGCCCAGAGGTTTCCCCCGTTTCCTTTGCCCCTGTCCCCCCGGGAGAGGCGCCACTCTGAGGGAGTGCCAGCAACAGGTCCCTGCACTTTGTCCCCCGAACTCGCCTCCCCTTGCTCTCTCCATCCTCAACTTCTGGGGTCCACTGGGAAGCCTGGGAGCGCCTCTCCTTCTCTCTGGGGGTCATCGGGGGCAACTCAAGGCCAGTGAGGAGACAGCGCCGGAGTTTGCGGGCAAGTGCGGGGAGGGGCGGCTCTTAGACCTGTCCTGTGGTTCCCCGCTCCCCAGCCTACACCCAGCTCCAAATTCCAACTCTAGTCCGGAGGCTCCGACTCTAGTCTGGAGGCTCCGACTCACACGACTTTGAGGATGAGACCCAGGGGAAGGGAGAGGAAAGGGACCACGCCCTTCCCGGGGACAGTCACTAGCGACGTGGGGGCCACGCTGGGCTGGTGGCTCCACGCTGCCCACCCGAGCCTGAGACGCCCCCGCCCTCCGCCGCCAGGGGCCTGCTGTCGACCCCGTGCAGCGTCCTCTCCCTCTTCCCGTCGCTTTTCCTTCTCTGCAGACCACATCGTGGGGAAGGAGGTGCCCCAACCCGGGCGCACAAATCTCGGGCTATCCTCGCGCTTGGCCCGCCCTCCGGGTCAGCCGAGCTGGAACCCGGCGGCAGGGACCCCGCCGGCCACCGCGCGGCCACCGCCCC
>NW_011494799.1:1235452-1235838 GCF_000754665.1 Bison bison bison | reverse complement strand
GCCAGCTCTCCCACTCGCTGAGCCAGCCCCACGTTAATTAACTCTCCCCTCACCCCCTGCAATCTCACAAGACTTTTCACAACTCATCCCAAGAGTTTCCTCCTTAAGCCCGCAGCCTCTGGCGGGGAACAGCCGCCGGGCAAAGAGGGAGCTGGGTCTGGAAGGAGGGTCAGTCCGCCTCCAGGCTTTTGGGATGAGGGGGTGCTCCCAGGGATAGAGGATGCAGTGTGACCCTGGACTAGTTCCCCTTCCCAGTGACAAGCCTAGGCAGACCCTTCGAGATGAGAAATAATAACTAAAGTTGGAATATTGACGGCCGTGTAAATTCAGAGCAGAGCACGCGGCGAGAGAGAGCAACTGCTGTTTATTTTCCCTCTTTCCTCCCC
>NW_011494799.1:1231336-1233836 GCF_000754665.1 Bison bison bison | reverse complement strand
TACAAACACATCGTAACTGCCGCCCAAAGTATTTTTTCGAGTCGAATTAAAATAATTACGAGGGGGTTTAATAAGTTAATCATAGCAACACGGCCTATCCAAACAGAGGGAGGGGCGTTCAGGCTTCAGCCCACCACCTCCGCGACCTGGGACTGGGCTTGTGGGTGGCGATTCAACCTCCCGCTTACGCAGGGTAGGGTGAGTCTCAGTCCACCTGAGTGCATGGCTGGGCTCTAAAGCTCACTCTGGGGCTGAGATTGGGGGAAGGGTGGGCAACGTCCCCATCCCAAAATCTTATCCGCGGAATTATTCGACAGAGGGAAGTTTAACAAAGCAATCGTCTCCCAGGAAGCCCTCCCCCACACTCCCTCTGCCTCTAGCACCGTCGGACCCCCAAGATCTGGGGCCCACAGAGAGCCTGGTGGGAGGGGGTGCGGGGCCGGAAGGAGTGCCCGCATGACTGGGGTGAGCTGTCTAAACTTGGCCCCTGGCTCAAGACGCAGCTCGGGCCCGACTCCCAGCGGTGAAAGCACCTTTCCATGCCACCTGAGGCTTTGTTTTGAGAAAGGAGAAGAAGAATCATCTAAAAAGGCTTGAAGGAGGAGAGGTGGAATGAGACACGAGATGGTCAGCGGGCCCAGCCCAGCCCTGGCTGCCGGCTACAAGGCAAACGTTTCTCTGTGACACCGCCGCCCCCCACCCGTCCCGGAGAGGTGCCCCCCAGACTCCGATCGGCTCTGCGTCCAGCTTCGGGGCCTCGCTGCCCGCCGCACAGTGACGTGGCAGTGTGAGTTCCGCAGACGCAGGCGACAGGGGATTTTTTTTTTTCCAAGGGGGAAATGATGATTAAAAGATAGAATCATCTAAATATCAAAGTGACACATGGGGAGATCTGGAAAAAATATTTAAGCTAATGAAAAGCAAATAAAGAAGCAGACACTTAGGCCGGGAAATTAAATATTATGTTTAAGATGGTGCTTTTCTGCGGGCTTGAAGATTTCCGATTCATGTACACATAATAAACACTCAGGTTTGTCATCTGGAGGTGCAAATCTGAAAGATATTCCAACAAATGAAGTGCCGGCAGAGAGAGGAATAAAGAGATCGGCGCCTGTCAGGGGTCAGGCAGCCTGAGATTGCTTCTAGAGATCTTTTGAAAATTTCACACGATTGAAGGCTTAGGGGCTTCACTGTGCTTGCATTTCAAACTCAGATCAGTGGGATCACAATCAAAAATAGAGGTCTGGAAAAATTTGATGCAAAGATGGCCACCGGCTGCAGGGTTTCTCTCACTAGCTCACTCTTTCTCTCCACCCCCCCTCCCTTTTTTCTTCCCAAGACAGACACCCTGACATAGCTGTGATCCTTTGGATGACAGAGTTGTCAGAAAAGAAAGAGAAAATTGCATCTTGTCTCGTAACTTCTTTTCCGTCAAAAGGCATTTAGGATCCTATTTCCAATAAAAGAGAGGAAAAATGACCATTTTCTGGCAAGCATAGGACCCTAGCTCAAGAGTTTTGGATTTCATAATTAGCGATTTACTCCTAGACATGTAGGTCTGGGTCTCCTCTTCATTTATCCAGATTATTAAGATGATCTCTCATTCAGCTTGTGTCCCTACATTACAGTAAAATTTCTTCCCACTGTCAACCTTATGCAAGTTGGGGTCGATAAACATAAGTACACACTTACACATATACATGTATATTCACACAGAACTTTGTTAAACCTGGAGATTGGCCTGGCTGCTTCATATTTTGTGGGATTTCGTGCTCACTCAGATTTAATCCAACCCCTCAAGATGTCAGCATTTTCTGGTTCAGGAAAATCAATTGTCTCTCTGATTGATCCATGGCTGGTGAAGGGAGAAAATAAAGGAACAGGGACGGTGGATCCTATGAGAACAGTTCTAAGGAAGTCTGAAATGGGACCAGGCTGAGTAGAAGAAGCTGGTTCGACAGTCCCAGCTGTAGAAGACTGTGAACAAGCAGAAGTAATGCCAGTTATGCTAAAATGGGAGTCATGTAAAATGAATTTCTATTAGTTTGGCCAACTTTAGGAAGATCAAAAAAGAATGGCTGATTCATCATCAATTTGCCAGTTTTCCTATTTACCTAGCTAGCGTAGACAAACAACAAGGTACTTTTGGAAAATAATTTAAATCATGGTTGGGTTTCATTAAGTCTGAGACCAAGATGAGCAGAAGTTAGATGCCTAAGAACTTCTCTTAAGTGCATGCGTTAAGAGCAGTGACCTCACAGAGGAGGAAGAGGCCAAAGTAAAGAATGTCTCCTGTTCTCTGAATTACCAAGTCAAACGGTTTAAGAACACGTGTTCTTTAACAGGTGGGCAGAAAGGGAAAAGTGTTAAGAGTTGCTCTAACTGGTTTTACAAGTTCAAATCCTGGACTGCTCTAGCTTCTGTCCACCCGAGCAGCGGCTGCCAGCCCCTTCTAGTTGGGGAGCAGGGGCTGAACCGGGGTGGCAGCTGGGGAGGGAAC
>NW_011494799.1:1227211-1231158 GCF_000754665.1 Bison bison bison | reverse complement strand
AAGTAGAGTGCCCCTCAAATCTCACATCCAGACCCTTGGCAGACACTCAGCACCTCCCGCCCCGGAGATTTGCGAGCCAGTGGCCTTATATCTACAGGGCAGCGGCTTTTCTAGATCGGCATGTCCTATATATATATATGTCTGAATCTTTTCCCAGACCCACAGGAAAGGAATAGACAGCAGCCCTGAGTATAACTTCTAAACACTTGACCAGAGATGCAAACGAAGGGGACCCTTTTCATTGCAAGAGGGCCACCCCCTGGGCTCTCAATCTGCCCTTTCTCTGTCTCCTACGAGCGACTGAGGCTCCCAGCCGGGCTTTAAAAGCGGGGGTTTTGTGCCTTGAATACGTCGGGGCCCTGTCCTGGCTTCCAGGAGAAGCGCTGGAAAAAGGGCCGGCGGGCTAACGGACAGAAAGCCAGGGAGGCTGGAGAGGACCCTCGGCCGAAAGGAAACGGCGCCGCCTCCGAGCCGGAGCCGCGCCCGGGGCCCGGCGGGGCGAGGGTTAGGCGGGGATCAAGCCCACGGCGGGCGCGCCGAGTGACCGCCATCCCCGCTGCACCTGGGCCGGAGAAGGCTAGGGGCGCCTTGACTGGGACGTCGGGGGTCTTCCCTGCAGCCTGCAGAGCTGGCAGGAGGCTCCATCAAGAAACACCACGAGGACGCGGTTTTGAGGACTTCCCGCTTTGCCCACCACAGAGCGCCTGGAAGGGAGCTGAAACTCCCGAGTGCAGGCCCCGCCAAGGACCCGCGCGGAGTGCCCCTTCAGCAGCCTATTAGACAGGGACTTAAGGGATGGAGAAGAGGGGGTCGCTCCAAACCACAGGCTGCGGGTGACTTCCAGGTCCCCACGTTCTAAGGTCTCCAGCCCTGGGAGCTATGGACAGGGGAAACCCGTCCTGGTCTCGCCTTGGGGGAAAACAGGGGGCGGCAGAGCGGAGAACTGCAAAGTGCAGGTCAGAGGCTTCAGGGAGAGGGAAAGGAACCCGCGCCTCTAGGTTTTAAAGTAAACAAAGCCGAAAACCACCCCAGAGCCCCTGGTAGCCCCTGAGCCAGATCTCGAGACGTTCAGGGTAGCGCGTGCGCCGAGCACCCTGCTCTGGGATCATCCCCAGGCAAACCCTGGGCTGGGCCCCCCGCGCTCCTCGGCCTGTCCCGCCTCGAGTGAGGAGACCCTGAGAGTGCACCCCTGTTCGCAGCTGCTGGACCCTTCCGAACAGGGTGGCCGTGGGGGGCGCTGACCAGGGCAGGGAGGGCTCGGGGCTCAGAGAGGGAGCCCAGCGGCGCTGGAGGCTGGCGCGCACGGCGGGGCCCCATTGCGACCCCTCTGCCAGGCCGCACGCTCTTGGCACTCTCCAGGAGTGAAACTCGCAAACCTTCCCGAGAGCTGGGTAGGGAAAAGGGGAGCAACCAGAGGCATCTTCTGGCTGTGTTACCACGAGCTTGGAAAACTCGGCGTTTCCACTGTTGGAAACCTCCCGTGGTGGCTGGGAGAGGCTGGCCCCGCGGGACGGGGAGAAAGCACTCGAATTCCCATGTTGCCGTCTTGGCCTTTTCTAAAAATGATTTAAAAAATATATATGAAACTAAAAACTCCAGGCGAGGCAACGCCTTTCTGCCTCTTTTGATATGACATCCATTAAATAAAATCCGCTTTTAAGCTGTCTGTACTCTAACTTCAAAGGAGCAAATGTTAATTTTACCTTTATTTAAATGGTTGCCAGCCTGCCTTGTGAGGGGTTCTCCCCCTCCTCCGGCCCTCCCTCTAGATTTTAACATATGGAGTACTGTAATGATTTAGCGCCACTCCGGAAAGCAGGCAGCTCTTCCCGCTCGCCTCCTGCCTCCCCCAACACTTTACCTCATTTTTGTTGATATTGTTAATTTCATGGACCGCTCCTTAAAGTTTAGCCGGAAATACACGGTGCCAGGGCACAAATGGCGAGTGTGTGGGTTGTCTCCAGTGGCCTCTAAGTGGCGACACACCAGCAACAGACCCCACGTCTCCTTGGGTGCCTGCAGACCATGCCATGTGGGATTTCGTGGGCACGGCTCCTCGATCTAAAACCAGACATGAATATTTTTACTCCACACACGCACAGGTGACCACACTCCCGGCGGTTCGCCACATGCGCCTGGAACTCTGTTCCTTGAAGGCAAGGCTGCAGACCTGTAGGGAAACGCAGGGAATTTCAGGTGGTCTTTTTGATCCCACCTCCAGTTTTCAGGATCTCCTGCCAATTTCTCAGTGTGTTTCTGTCCAGATAGACTAAGCTCTTTGGAGTTAATTAACCTGTGGTCCAGCTATGATGAGTACACAGCGAAGAAAAGGCGGAAAGAGAGGATATTAGAAAGAGGAGAGGGAGATAAATAGCGTACGTTTAGCCCCATTCCTTTACACGCCTCGGCCACAGTTCGTTACCGACTTCCCAGCTGCGAGGACGCTGCGCGCCATTTACGGTAATTGAATTGCTGTTATAACACCTTTCAGGGGGACGGCAATGCGTTTCAAAAAAAAAGTTGCGCGCGGCCTGCCTGCGGCTGCCTTTCCTACTCTTGCTACCACCGGCCGCCCGCCGGGCAGAGCTGCCCCTCGGGGACTGGGGACATGGGAGATGCCTCGTAGGTGGAACAGGAGGGACCCGGGCCCTGGTGAATCCAGCCCAGGCGGGGCATCTCCCCAGTCCAGCGAATACTCTGGGGTTGCTGGGGACCCGGCGAGAGCCAGAACCCGAAGCCTCGTCTGAATAAAAGATCAGGACAGGACCTGGAACTGTAGAAACTGGGAAAAGCAACATGCAATCCAGAGTAATCCAAGCGTCACCAAGGCCTCTGCCTTCACTCTTCCACTGGATTCGGATTCTCTCGCGCTGCCTGCAGCCAAGGGTGGTTCAGACAGCACTCCCTTGGCCTGTGCCCTTCCCCCAGCCTTGGTCTGGCGTCTCTGGGTACCTGCTTGCCCTGAGAAAGAGGAAAGTTTCCTGCCCAGGGCTAGGCACCCGAGTTTGGGGACCCGTGCTGAGATGCCCCGTCGTGTGTTCCCCCCACCCCTACTCCAAGGACCTCCCCAGCCTCTGATTTTGGCCATGTGGGGCTGCAGGAAAGCCTGGGAGGCCCCAGGATTCATCACCTCCCTCTAGTCTCTTGGTAACAGCCCTGGCCTCCTTCCTCTTCCAAGGTGTATCCCTCCAACTCTTCTCCTGTTTCTCCTACCCTGCAGCAGTGGCCTCGCTGAGACCTCAGGGCCAGCCAACTCTTTCCCCTGGTACCCTTCCCTCCAGGCTGACTCCTCTCTCGAGCAGGACACAACTTTCCAGGTGGAGAGAGCAAGCTTGATTAATTGGTTTTTCCCTCTCTCCTCCTCCCCACCCCTTTCTGCTCCAGGACAGCCTTTGGCTCGGTGGCCTGGGCAGTAGCAGGTTGACAGAAGTGTGCGAAAATGTGTGTGTGTAGAAGGAGTGCAAGGGGATCTCCCCACCCTTACCCACCATGTAAGACCTTTATGGCTAGCTTAAAGAAACTAGGAAAAGAGAAATGTGAGAACTAGAGGCTGGGCTGTGTTTCAGCAGGCCCGGGGAGGTGAGCCCAGTGTGGCTGGGAGGGACTAGCGCACTGGGCTGCTAACCCAGGGGTCTGAGCCTCATCTACCCAGGTCAGCCAGAGAAACTGAGATGCTAGTGGCCACGCTAGGCTCCCCCAACCACCCAGTGCTGTGCGCAGTAGGAATCAGGCTGAACGAACTGTCCAGGAGAAATTGGGACTGAAACCAGTGGGCAGAAACAGTGTAGAAAGAGAAACTGCTCCTGGGGATGGAGGGAGAAACAGTGCTGTGGGGTCTGGCCCTGAGCCACTGAGTGGGGAAAGTCTTATGGCCTTAGTTTGGGATTCACCGAACAGGGGCGTGTGTGTGTGTGTGTGTGTGTGTGTGTGTGTGTGTGTGTGTGTGG
>NW_011494799.1:1190160-1227111 GCF_000754665.1 Bison bison bison | reverse complement strand
GTATGTTTGAGGTGGTGGTGGTAAGAAGGAGCCGCGGTGGGGGAAGGGTGGTTGGCATCTATCTCACTCATCACTGTGGCTTCAGTTAACCTTCTCTTTTCCTGGGAAATCTTCAGCGCCCCCCTTAAGTCCCCCCACCTTGGTAGACTCAACGTTTCCTCCGGAACCAAAAATCTAGTGCTCCTGGAGGCATCCAGCCCTGGGATGTGCTCTGGGGTCCTGCAAGGTGGGAGTGCATTCGCCTGACCCTGCCCCAGCCACACACAACCCTTAGCCGCCTAAGTCTACTTTTCGGCAGAACCAAGTTCTTTGGCTCTCCTGCGTGGCCAGGAGATGGGGTGGGGGTGGGGGGATGCCATGCCTCCTGGTCCTCCAAGGCCTCCTGAAGCTGAGATCAGTTTGGGATGGAGTTGGGGAGGGGATAAAAATCTACACGAACTCGGTAAAGTGACTTGATGGGGAGGCCTCGGGAGTGTTGGGAGTAAAGGGACTCAAGCTTCAGTTGAGGGCAGGAGAAAAGAGCAGGTTCCTCCTGTATCTGTAACCGGTACCCAGTGTTCTCTGCCGAAAACTACGGGCTCTTAGGTTTGCGCTTCGGCATCTTGGAGACGGAAGAGGTGCGCCCCTGCCTCCTTCCGGTTCGAGGCGAAGCGGGGGCACTAAGAGGGTGCGCGTCAAGGGCGCTCGTTCAGCTCACCCAGGTCGGTAGCAAGGTCGGGGGAGGGGGGTGGCTGGTACGAGACTCCCCTTCACCTGGGAGCGCAGTCAAGGCTCGGTTTGTGAGCGATTGAGTTCCCGCTGCATTCTTCGGCTCTATCTACTCTCGCCGCCCAGTTGAAATATCTACTTTGCAGGTTTGACCCTCCCATCTCTAGACTGCTCAGGAGTGATTTTCCCCGGATATTGACCTTTGCGCAATAAAGTTGATTGCCAACAGCTAGAAAGATTCTTTAGGAAAAGGCATGGACCTAAAAAAAAAAGAAGAAGAAATAAGACTGAAGCGAGCCCTGAGCCCTGCTCGCGGCTAAGCACCGCACCTTAACATTCCCACAAGCCGCCCCACCCCACCTCCCCACGGACTTAGGAACTGCCATTGTCTCCTCTTTGCTGCTAAAGAAACTGAGCTTCAGGGAAGTTAAGAACCTTACGTTAAGCCCACTAGCAACAGACCAGGCCTGGATGGAACCGGGCCAACTTGTTGGAAGTCAGCTTCCATTCCACACTGGATTTAGGAGAGAAAGCTGCTCACTTGGAGGGTAAATGGAGCTTCTCCCGGGGAAAAAGTGGTGCTTCCCCGGTCATCTGTCCTTGCCAAGGGGGTCAGGAAAGGGTTTTCTAGCAGGCTCTAGCCCGTGGACCCTTCAGCTGACAGGTAGCAAGCTAGTGGGCCAGCGATTCCCCTTCAAGGCACAGCCTGCTGCTTCCAGGGACGGGAGACAATATGCCTCTGTGCTTTCTGATTTCAAAGGTGAATCAGGGGGTGCTTGCTGTGTTACGTGTGCCCACAAAAGAAGCTTGGGACCTTATCCCTTTTAAAGAGCTTGTTAAAAGAGCACTTGGATTTGTCAGGGAAAGATGGGAGGGGGAAAAGGAAAAAAAGCACCTAAGATACTTGGGCATATTCATCTTGGGAGCTGGAGCACAGATTGATGGAGGCCAAGAGTAGGATTTGCAACATCGGAATAAATAGTTTCATTTCAAACATTCTGATACGCTTTCAAACATTCTGATACGCTCCCTGTTCTGATGGGGAAAGACAGTGATGTGAACACAGTCACGAGAACTTCCCTCTTGCTAAGAAGTCCCATTTCCTCATGGGATCCCAGGAAAATGTCCTCAAGGTAGAGCAGAGAGTTGTCTAAGACTCGATGAACATGAGTTTGGGCAAACTCTGGGAGACGGTGAAGAACAAGGAAGCCTGGAGCGCTGCAGTCCACGGGGTCACAGAGTCCGCACCATTTAGTGACTGAACAACTGCAAGTTTCTAAGGAAAGCATCTCACCCATTTTTCCTTTTAGTCTATCTCCACGCTCTTTTTGTGGATTTCATGAGGAATCAGACTTTAGAATTGATTATTTTTTTCATCTAGAAAAACATACTATGCCTTAAGCATAACCACAACAAAAACTATAAACTTTCCTGCCAAATTGGTGTGGGTAGTATTTGACTTCACCTTTTCTGCTTTTCTTTTTCAGATTTTTCTGTTTGTTTGTTTCTCAGTTTTCTCATGAGGATGAAGTGAATTTAAGAAAATACTCAGCTTAATCTCTCTCTCTCTCTTTCCATATACACATACAAGTTACATCCCCATGAGTCTAAGCATCCAATATTTTTAATGTCGATGTAGGAAAAAAATCAGTGTACCGAGGTAGTCATTTTTAAAAAAATTCAAAACAGAAAAATGACAGATAGTATTCACATCTTCAGCTTGTAGGAAGGAACCTCCCGCGTATGTGTTACTTATTTGGAAGGAGATGGTCAGCTTGGGTCAGCCAGTCCTAGGGGAATATTGTTAAGTCAAGATCAGCTGTGCCTACCTGTTGACACTGCAGGCTTTCTGGATTTACAGTTTCCTGCATTTAGAGCTTCCTGGCTTGAGAAGTGGATCGTCAGTGTTGGGAGGAGTGGAAGCATGGGTGGGCTATGAGTGTAGCATGGAAAATACAGGAATCCAGGAGGAGGAAGAGTGATTATCTTCCTGCTCACCATGGAGACTTTCTCACTTTTGCATTTACTTAACGCCCACTTATTAAGCAGGTAGGATGTTCCCAGCATGGTATGAGGCACTTGTGGACACAAAGATTAGTAACTCATGGGCCCTGGCCTGGAGGAGTTTTTAAGTTTGCAGCACGAGCGAGGCAAGCAAACAGGGCATAATACTCTCTGACAATGTGAACAAGGGGCTTTGGAAGTTTGAAAGAGAACTGCTTGGGACACATGTCCAAGATAGGTGATTTCATTTGGTATTCAACAAGTATGGGAGGTAGGGCAGAGCAAGGAGAGGAAGGAGAGAGAAATGGGAACTTCAGCTGGAAAGAGGCACAGAGTAAAGGTAGGGAAGGCCAGACCAGGGTTCTTATTTCTCTGGGGGACACTCAGGTTCACTGTTCCTTGATTATCGGGGCTTGTATAAAGAAGCTGGAGGTTTCTCCCGTAGTTCTTATGTAGAGTGTGTCTTCTGCCTCCCTGTCATTTTCATGGGAGGAGGAGTGGATTTGAGATGGTTTTCTTTTTAGTCTAACTGATGAGCCACATTTAGGTTCCCTTCTGGAGTGAATAAGTGGAACTCCTTGTCCCTTGGGCATTTACCTGAAGGTTTAAGATAGAGAGAAGGGCACACAGACATGGACAGGGTTGTGGAAATATCAGAGGACATTAGTATAAGGCGGATAGTGACCCCCCCAAAAAAAATCCTTCCAGAATGAATTCCTAACTTTGCGCGAGTGCCAGAAGTATGGGTACCGTCGGCTTCCACTTCAGAGCTTCCACTTCTCTCAGAACAGATGAAACATGCTGTTTTGGTTAGTTCTCTGTGTCTCTCTCTCCCTTGGGGCTGGAAGCCCCTCGGAGGCTGGGAGTTGAACTGTTTCACTTACTTCCCAGCTCCTGGCACAGCTCCAGGCACATAAAAAGAGCTCAGTCCATTCTGAATGAATGAACGCTGCAAGTGTAAGGATGTTGGCTTTTAGTTTGTGTTCATGATGGAGACTCTGAATATCTTTTTAGGTTTATCATTTTGGGTTTTTAATTGTGATCGCACACAGTAATCACTGGAACAACTAGTTCTGATAATAACTTGTTTTTATTCATGGTAGAACTAGCCTGTTGAAGTGAAAGATTTGAGCACAATAGTTATGAAACTGTACCCCCTGCCTTGACCTTGGACGCTCACTTAGAAGACACTTAAGAGCCACAAATTGAAAAACCACTGTACTAGAGGCTTCACATCAGCGTTGTCCAATTTGTTGCTCTCCTTATTCTCAGCATGATGCTTTGACTTAACTGTTCTCTCTGAGCTGGTCTTCCTACCGTTCAGAGTCGTGATGAACTTTCATACAACCAAAACTCACTTTTGGCATACGTTTTGCTGTTGTTGTTTTCGTCATTTCATGTATGACTTGTATATTGGCCAAGATCCTTTCATAGCTGGACTAAAGAAAGGTTAAGATACCTTCTTCTTCCCAAGGCTTCTGTATAACTTTTAGATGACCCAAGGAATGGCAATCATCTGGGTTCTTAAAAGTCAATATCTTATGGCCGTTTACTCAGGGAGAGGGCAAAATCTAGGTTGGAAGAAGGATTAATCTAAGATGTTTTGATGCCCTTCTTTTGCTTTGCTGCTCTGTGTTAACATTTTCCAACATAGGCACCAATTAGGTCTTGGAAACAAGCATGGAGAAAAGCATAAAATGAGATCAAAACATGATCAGCTCCCTCTGAATTCTACCTTATGTTTTAGCCCATCTATTGGCTCCTTGGCTTGGAGTAATTTCAAATTCCCACTGGCTTAGTGGCAAGACATCTTCTCATTCTTTTCTAAATACACTCTTCCTTTAAAAAAAAAAAAAAAATTCCTCCCCACCATCTTCTGTCTTGTGAATTCTTTTTTTAGGATTCAAACTGCAAAGAAATTCGTAGGTGAAATAGAATGCATTTTCGAGCACTATGTTCATTGTTGTTCCTAGCTCAATGGGGCAGTAGAATATTTCAGGAAGGAAGTTTATGGTTTGTTTTTTTTTTTTTTTGCTTTGAGTTGAGGAGGCTGTTCTATCCTTGATAATCATCTCAGTGGTACTGTGTCTTGGTACCCAGTCAGCTGAGGTACAATACAAGTATCACCCAATCTTGATTACATTGCTCATAAAAAGGCAAAATTTTGAGGGCTGTGGACCTCTCAGGGCAAGGAGAGTGTCAAACTTTCCTATTAGCAGTATCAAAATATGATTCCAGAAAACCCATGATAAGAGATTCAGATGGGATTATATGATACAAATGCAAAGGATGGGGAATCCAATTTTAGGTCAGTTGCCAGCCCTTGGCATTCTGGTGGCTCTGTGAAGATTATAGAAAGTAGAGACTTCACTTTTGAGATTCTGATAGGAAACCAATATGTTACAGTTACCTCTTCCATCTTAGAAAACTGTGTTCATATCCATTTGCCTACAGAGAGGAATCTAAGTAATTATTACAACTAACATATCAATTTATTATTCTTGATGTGTGCATTCCTAAGAAATAACAAGAAAGGAAATTATAAATTTATAGATTAAAAAGATAAAAATCATTTGAATTTAAAACTGGAGATGCTAGTACATTTCCTTTTGTTTAAATTGTGGCTGCCTCAAATGAACCTATGTCTCACAGACATAGAGAGCAGACTTGTGATTGCTGAGGCAGCTGCCTGGGGCCAGGGGCTTCTATATTTTAAAAGGATATATAAAGGCAAATTTAATTTAGAGATTTTTGTTTAATATCTGTAAAAACTACACTCCCATGTAGGGATCAGGAGACTTCCAGCCATATTGCTTTTTGAGTTACAGTGGAATTTTGATGAAAAAGTGAGCTGCACTCATTCTGTGCTGCAGGATCGGGGGAGTTGCCAGATGGGGGCAGGATGGGGGGTACTGGGGAAATGAGCACATTTTCAATAGGTTTCCCATATTTGTCTACATTTGCTCCTTTTTGTCCCCCTTCTCTACAAGGATGGTGTTTTAAAAAATTAATGCACATTTATTAACAGGGGGCTGAGAAGAGCTGAGAGTTTGAGGTCAGAAGGTGCAAATTATTACGTACAGAATGGCCGTACTGTATAGCACAAGCTTCCCGGGTGGCTCAGTGGTAAAGAATCGGCCTGCGGTGTAAAAGGCACAGGAGGCTTGGGTTCGATCTCTGCATCAGGAAGATCCCCTGGAGGAGGGTATGGCAACCCACTCTGGTATTCTTGCCTGGAGAATCCCACGGGCGGAAGATTCTGGTGGGCTAGAGTCCACAGGGTCACAAAGAGTCCAACACAACTGAAACGACTGAGAACTCACGGTATAGCCCGGGAACTGTATTCAGTATCCCGGGATAAATCATAATGGGAAATAACAAAAAAGAATGTATGTATGTGCAAAACCGAGTCACTCTGCTGTCTGGCAGAAATTAACACAGCATTGTAAATCGACTAAACTTCAATAAAAAAATAAATGAAGAAAAATAATAAAGTATGGCTGCCGGTGCTATCTTTACTTACATGAGAAGGTCTATAATAATCTTCCATGGTAGCCAATGAAAAATTTCTTCCCATGCTGCCAACTTGGTGAGCATAAATTACTGGGAACTTTATATGGAATAAATTATGTTCTTAAGCCTTCTCAGATGTGCAGCCAATAGAGATTTTAAAGCAGAAAACGAAATGCAAAATTGAGCTCAAAGGGGTATTTGTTGTGTTTGGAACCCTCTCTGGAGTAGCTTCCTCTTTAGCTCTGGGAGGGGATTACGGGCGCTGCCTTCCAACCCCAGGCTTTCTTAGCCACACGCGGCTCTTCAGAAACCTGCGTGTGGTTTGCTTCTTCGATTTAAATAAAGCGATGTGGACTATTGCAAATGCTGATGTGGCAGTGGGCCATAGGAAAACAAAATGAAGAACCCTGCTCAAGTGACAGACAGGACAAAGAGGGAAAGTGTCACTGACCCCATATGTGCCATTGCCTGACTTGCGTGCTTTTGTTGAGAACCCTGTGCTGCCATCTTTTTTGTACGACCACTGTAAGTGCAATTCTTGGGTACTCTCAAATCCACGGTGAGTTTAATTGATTTGTGGCTTTCCCCACTGCTGACGATGAAGTGGTGCTTTGGCTGTTGAAAGGTGAGGGGAACTTGATTTCAATGCAGAGATGAGATGAGATGCAGCATTCTGTAAACTGACAGATGGAAATTCTGCTTCAGAATTCATTATTTGACATGGAAGATAATGGTGAAAATTTGAATCTTTGAAAGAGTGCAGAGGGTCAAAATACAGTCAGACCATTGAAAAGTTAAATGAATTGCACTTGGAAATACATTTAGATGGCAGCTTCTAGGTTCCCTGATGATCTTTCTGATAGATTTTTCTATGTCATCTTGTTTTCCTCATTCACTTTGAGCTATTAAGGTGCCTAACTAGAACTTTGGATGCATGCATGTGTGCTAAGTAGCTCCAGACATGTTTGATACTTTGTGACCCCTTAGACTGTGGCCCACCAGGCTCCTCTGTTCGTGGGATTTTCCTGGTAAGAATCCTGGAGTGGGTTCTCATGCCCTTCTCCAGGAACTAGAACTTTGGGTCTGTGTAACTCCTGACATGTGAATGGAAAATGATATTCTTCATCTAAAGATACAGATATCTTGAGGGATTGATGCTTTATGGGTCTGCTATGAAAAGGTTGAAACTACATGGCTTTATGATCCAGCAATCCCGCTGCTGGGCATACATACTGAGGAAACCAGAAGGGAAAGAGACACGTGTACCCCAATGTTCATCGCAGCACTGTTTATTATAGCCAGGACATGGAAGCAACCTAGATGTCCATCAGCAGATGAATGGATAAGAAAGCTGTGGTACATATACACAATGGAGTATTACTCAGCCATTAAAAAGAATACATTTGAATCAGTTCTAATGAGGTGGATGAAACTGGAGCCTATTATACAGAGTGAAGTAAGCCAGAAAGAAAAACACCAATACAGTATAGTAATGCATATATATGGAATTTAGAAAGATGGTAACAATAACCCTGTGTACGAGACAGCAAAAGAGACACTGTTGTATAGAACAGTCTTATGGACTCTGTGGGAGAGGGAGAGGGTGGGAAGATTTGGGAGAATGGCACTGAAACCTGTATAATATCATGTATGAAATGAGTCGCCAGTCCAGGTTCGATGCACGATACTGGATGCTTGGGGCTGGTGCACTGGGACGACCCAGAGGGAGCGTATGGGGAGGGAGGAGGGAGGAGGGTTCAGGATGGGGGGAACACACGTATACCTGTGGCGGACTCATTTCGATATTTGGCAAAACTAATACAATATTGTAAAGTTTAAAAATAAAATAAAATTAAAAGAAATTACATGGCTATATCTAGTTTATTAGCAGCAAATTAAGTTACAAAATGTCACATGTTAATTGTAATTAGTAAAAAAAATGAAAAAGCTATGAAAAAAAATTTTTTTTTAGCAATTTCCTTTCTAATCAACTCCCCTCCATGGTTTTCAAATTGTATACATGAATTCTCTGATGCTTGTCTTTGAAGGATGGAACCTATTTCCCAGAAGTGACAAAGAACTGCTTTGGAAATTAGGTAATAAAAAGTAATGGTGGCTTCTGATTTGGGTGCAGGCTCTCTCTCTTTTGGATCTCTGGCTCTGGGAAGCCTAACAAAAAGGTCCACAGGAGTAGGAACTGAAGTCTCTGCCAAGAGCCAGTGAAGCACTGAGCCTGCCAACAAGTAGGAGAGTGAACTTGGAGCCAGAGTCTGCAGCTCCAGTCAGTCTTAAGATGACCTGAGCTCCAGCCAATAGCTAGACTGCATCCTCACAAGAGATCCAGAAGCAAAACCACTTCACTAAGCTGTTCTCAGATTCCTGAGTCTCAGAAACTGTGTGAGATCACAAGTGTTTGTGCAGCTTGCCAAGTTTGGGGCTAATTTTGTACAACAATAGATAGCTTGTACGTCACTCAGAAGTAACTTGCACAGTGTCTGGTGCTGTCTAGGAGGCTAAAAAATATTTGTGGAGTGCATGAATTAAAATGAATAAATGAAAAGTTGAATTTAGATCCTTCCCTAGCAGTCCCTATTATTTAACAACCTTTTAACTAGCTTCAGAGTGTTTCTAGGAAAGGGTCTCTTCAATTATTAAAAGTTCAGTCATTCAACAAATATTCATGGCTGTTTGTCAATGAACAACTCTTCCACTGTGGAATATTGTGAGCCCACTGGAGCATCTGCCAAGCTTTTAAAAAGAAGTAGTTATGGAAGCTCTCTCTGTTTAAAGCAGTTGAAAACTAGGTTTGGGGTTGGGGAGACACAAGTCACCAAGAAAAGTGAAGGATTAGGAGAAGGACAAAATTTCTCTCTACACTGACAAACTCAAGGTATTCATAGGTGAGAATGAGACCATCACTGAATCGAGGGATATAAATAGTGTGAGACATTCAACAGTGAGTGTGGACAGTGAGGGGGAACGTGGCCTCTCATCCTCTCTGGGGTGTGATGTGTGCCGTGAGCAGCTGCCTTTTGGGTCAGATCATCTGGCTCAGAACCCCACCTATTCCATTTACCAGTTGTGAGAACTTAAGGAACTCATTTAATCCTTTGAAATCTCATCCACACATTAAGCAAGCAAAGAGTATGATGCACGATTTTAAAACAGATGAAACTGGTGAAAGGTTTAGTCCACTTCCTGGAATGTAGTAAATCCTTTAAAAATTGTTATTTCCTTTCCTTATGACGAATTGTCGTGTCTCCTACGCGGTTAGCCACTTGACTGCACACATGAACCTCCCTATGAGGTTCTTTACCATGTGTGACATGTTGAGATCATCTGAAAATACGGAGTCACGGAGTATAATTGGGACATGGTTGGATTCATCTGCTGTTCTAGGAGGAGCCTGGTAAGATGAGATAAAGGGAGCATGGACACGTCTACAGTCTTTGAGGATGGACACTGTGGAAGATGCTGAACACTCATGCTACTGTTCTTTCTGCTCCATATGGCTTTCTGCTTAGGTGTTCTTTCTTCTTAGGTTCTAGCTTTTGACTGACTTCTTGAAGAGACCAGATGCATTTGGAGGCTCCTCCTGCACCATCAGTGTGACCTTGATGGTTGGTCTTGCATATCTCTAAGGGCTAACTCTGAGGTTTGAGCTACCTGGGCCATTGCAGAAATAGTTCAGCCAGAAGATTTCAAGGCTGTTTACTGAGAGACAAGTGAAGAAGTGGTTCACTCACCGCTGGCTGCGTCACCTTGTCTTGGCCATGCTTGATATTGTCTGCGTTTGCGTGCGTATTCTCTTCTCCTTTTCTCTTTATCTTGTTAAGTTTTGTCACTTGGCCACTTCCTTCTGGTCTCACCCGTCCCTATAATCTGCCTCAATTTCCCCCTTCTCTCCTCTCCTTCTCTCTCCTCCTACTCCGGGAGGAGAGAAGAAAACCCAGAATGGGCCTGGAGCTACGCTGGTTCCTCCCTTGCTTTTCTTCTTACTCATGTTGTGTGATTTCATTGTAGAGGCACTTTGGAGTTTGCCCAGCAAGTGAGTTCATAGGTAGATCCCACTAGAATATTGGGACCCATCTGCAAATAAATATGACAAACAAATGTAACATCTAATGATATTAAAGCTACATTTCTGTTCTGTTCACTATTTTTTGTTTGTTTTTTTGTTCTGTTCGCTTTTGTATTAACGTGTCTTCTAAGTTTGACTCCCATTTGTTTTTGATATTTAGTAAGATAAAACACACCTTTTAACTTTTTAAAAGTCCTGGTGGGAGGAATTGGAAAGCATAATCGAGAAAATTCTGTAGAATGCCCCCTCCTAGGGGCAGAGAAACTCCATGGAGCTTTTCCTTATCTTTGTATCTCTATCTCTCCTTGCAACTTATAAAGAAAAATATCCTAGTAGATCTGTGGGATTCATTGCTTCTTTTTGCTCTAAATCCATTATCTCAGCATAGAAAACATATTGCATGGCAATTGTATCAATAAGAGTTTAGAGAAAACATGGAAATTATTTTATTTGTAAGGATAAACTAGATTATGCTGCTGTAACAAATTAGCAGTAAAATATTAGTGATTTAACAGAATGAAGGTTTTTTTTTTTCCTACATATCAGTGGCAGGTTGGCAAGGGGATTCTGTTCCATGTACCTGCACAGAGCCCAAGATGAGGGCGGCCCTACTATCTATTACTGGACCACCCTGAATTAATCCCTGGAGAGGGGAATGGCTACCCACTCCAGTGTTCTTGCCTGGAGAATTCCACAGACAGGAGTCTGGGGGGTTATGGTCCATGGGATCGTAAAGAATTGGACACCACTGAGTGACTAATGCTTTCACTTGAATTAATGGCATCCTCTGTGGCTGCAGCAGGGGAAGAAAGTACTCAAAGGCTTCATGACCAGAAGCAGCATTGGTCTTTCTTCTCATACCCTGTTGGCCAGAACTAGTCATCTGGCTAAGCATAACTGCCAGGAGTCTAGAAAGTACAGTCTTTTGTGTGGTTGGAAAGCAGCGGAAAGCCAGATACTGGTGAGTGCCCGTGTTGTCTCCCACATTACAAATTTAATCCCTTCAGGAAAACCAAGGGCTAGAAGGGGCTGTGTGCTAGGCCACAAAATAAGCCAGTGACAGTCAGTACTAGAACTCAGGTCTTTTGGTACCAGCTATTATTTATGTGGTTATTTTTGCAGCAGTTAACTCCTTCCTCTCTGGGAAATGATGGCACACGGATAGGTGGCAGTAGTGGTAAAGAACCTGCCTGCCAACGTAGGAGACGCGGGTTCGATCCCTGGGTCAGGAAGATCCCCTGGAGGAGGGGAATTCCATGGACAGAGGAGCCTGGTGGATGACAGTTCATGGGGTAGCAAAGATTTGGACATGACTGAAGTGACAGCACATAGCATATGCAGAGTAAATCATCAGGTGTGAATGAAGAATGATGACCTTGCTGTGATCTTTAAATTATCCTTTTCAATCATATGCCAGGCAAAGTTTATTTTCTTCTTGTGGCTTAGAGGAGTTCCAGGCCATATCTCACTAGTAGAGAGTTTTCTTTTTCTTACTTAAGCAAAAGCTACTTTTTTTTTACACTCAAGTAGTAACAATATTCTGTATGTACTTAGACAGAAACTTCTGAAGTCATTTTCAGGTATCTTTTCTCAAGTGCTTTACACATAATGTATGAGAAATAAGGAGGTTGCATGTCACTGACTTAATTTTACAGGTACCCAAGGCGATGAGAATATGCATACAAGCTCACACAGCCAGTTAGTGGTGACCCTGGGACTAAAATTCAAAGCTGTGATTTTCAAAACTGGTACTGAAGCACAAGCTGGTTTGCTTCCATTCTTTTTCCTAGCATTGTGGTGTAAAATAAATAGTTAGGTTACTTTCTCCAAGCTTCAGCAGCTTTTCCGTGGTAGGGGGAGGAGCATAATTTGACTCTTAACCTTGGATGCTTTTGCTAGATTCTTATGTTGAGAAAAATATAACACACTTTGACATGTGGAGGGTGTTACATTGAGGCTCAACTTATGTCTCCAATACTCTTCTGAAATACAAAAATTTTTTTTTTGCTCTTTATGTTTTCCTTAGTTGGGAATAATAATATAACTAAGACATGGGATTAAAAGTATGCCTCTCAAATTCCATATACTATACGCATGTTTGCTGTTACTTATTACTCAATATTCTGTGATAATCAAGAGCAAAGAGGAATATGAAACAAACGGAGTAAACTCAGCTCTACAATTTCTCTTTCTATATCTACTTTCTATTCCTTAGAAGCTATCAGAGTACTGATAGACAGTATATGTCATACGTAGAAACTTTGTACAACTGATACATCTCCTTGGGCTAATGGTCGCAATTAATAGAACCTTGGGCTAATGGTTGCAACTAATAGAAATAATAATGCTTGCTTCCAGTTGCAGCTAATAGAACCAGGGTAGAAACTGGATTCATCAAAAAAAGAATATATTACCTTTGGTAATGGAAAAGAAGAGGGAAAAGCTAAGTGTGCAAATAATACCCCTAGGAAATTATTTTTTTATCTTTTGGTTCTGCTTTGTATTGATGTGGCAGCAAAGATGGCCACTAGTACCTCAAAGATTATAGCTTTGTAATTTAGCTTTTTTTTTTTCTTGGTAGTTGTTGCATCAAACATTTCAGGGTTAATAACCATAGGTTTGATTGGGTCTTATGCCCAGCTTTGGAAAAGTCACCATCGTTTTGATTGATCAGGTCTCAGTTATCATTCAACTGCTGGACCCAGTGGGTGGAGTCAGCTCTATTTAAACCTTAAGCACTGAGATACAGAAAAGAGGTGGTATCTTAACAGAAAATCCACCTTCTATTACATAAAGAAAGAATGGATGCTGGGCAGAGAAAAATTACAGATATCTATTGCAGTTCTCAACTATATTCTCAAGTACTCAACAAATGTAGGAGAGAAAAATAGATGATTACCACCATGGGTGTTATTTTATGTTGAAAGCAAAGAGAGCTAGGATGCTAAGGACAGGTGGAAAAATCTGACAGATGAAGTCAGATCTCAAGTTACCTTCTTCTCTTTAACACTACAGTTTCCCAGAGCTTTACACATGTAATAGAAGTTGATAATAATTTTCACAATTTTTTAATAGAAAAATATATTGGGGGGTCTATAAGCTATAAAACAAAATTTTTAAAGTTTGTAAATGATCAGTCTTATCCAGGTAAATAAACATGGAGATGCTGGTCTATTCTTTAGATAAGATCACGTTTCAATCCCCAGGATCCCTGTTATTCAATTGGATTTACCTTTGCTTAATTTGTAAGCAGCTCTGATCCCAAGTACAACTGCCTTCAGAAGAGGAACCTTATCTTTGATGTTCTAACTTTCAAAAAATGCCAATTACTGGTGCCTCAAGCCTGGAGTGCAGTCATGGGACAACCAGTTCCTTCTACAAATCATGTCCACTTATCTCTGTGGGCTAAGACCATCCTTTTCATCTGCTTGTCATATCTGGTTTTGGTGGAACTCATTTGCAACCCTCATACATAAAATATTCCCTAAATACCAACTAAATCAATACAAATCCATCAACAGGCTATGCTTGTAAATAAACTATCAACTGATGCTTGTATAGCACACCCCCGCTTCCCAAGTTCTTGCACGTAAACCATCTCACTTGATCATCATGAGAGCTCTGGAAGGCAGGAAGGACAGATAAGAGTATTACTTCTCTCCTGTCAAAACTAATGAAACAGACTCAGTGATCTGCTCAAACTGATGACTACTGTGAGTTTTTGGAGTCCAGACCTCAGGTTTTTCTCACTACATCTTGCATCTGAATTTGGGTGAAGGCTGTAGTGTTCACTGGAAGGTTCAAGAAAAAACTCAGGAGTCAAATGAACAAGGGTTTTAAGACTGACCGCTGATTGTTAGTTGTATGACTTTGGGCAAGTTTCTTTATCATTTAGCCTCAAATTATTCAACTGTATTGTTTTAACCATTGCATACCTCATAGGATTCTTGTGATAGAATAATACATGGACAGTGCTTAGCAAAGGCTCTGTATGTAAATTCATGCTTCAATAGTCTAGGTATTGTTCTCATCATATATCTCTAAGCACTTACTTAACCTTCATTCACAAAGAGAAATAAAGATTTGAATCATTCATGTGGATTGCTCCACGCTTATGTCTCTATTAACTACATCTTTTAGGTATGGGTAAAACGTGAGAGCAAATTGCCTGAATCAGTCTTTTACCTCACCATGCTTGCATCTAATTGCTTGATCTATCTTTTTTGCATTTCTGATCATCCACTATAAAGCCAAGTATTTGTTATTTGTACTCAATAGATTATAAGGTTAATACTATCCTGCGTATTCTAGGAGATAAGTATAAATTCTGCAATATGATTAAACAATTTAGACTAACGTAAACAACACTACCACCCATTGGAGTCCTGTTTTTCAGACTAAACAAACCTCAAAGAAAGTTATTTCTCCCCTGTTACTTTGTTTTGAACTTTTCCCAATTCAGGCTGCATTATAGATTTTCCCAGTGTTTGTTTTATAAAAGGTAGGCCAATTATTTCCATGAAGCCCCAGCATGGTTCTTCTGTAACACTGGCTTTGAATATGATAGCCAAAACATCCATTTCTTTTGAGCAGAGCCTCATCAGTGAGTGATTTTGTAGAGTAAATGCAAAGGGAAATAGGAAGCATGTTCCTGAAAAGGGGCAGGCTTTCCTGTTGGTCTTGATGCTTTCTGTGGCCTCAGTGTGTCAGAACTGGAGCTCAGCGACGAGGAGCACGGCCCCATGGCGGATCCAACTATCTGCCAAGGTGAGTTTCTAGTGTAATGGTGGAGGCAGAGAGTCAGCAGAAAATAAGAAGTGGTGACTAAAAGAGGGGGGCTATGAGCATGTGGACGGGAGCACCGAGCATAGACTTGGCATGGGGGCGATTCTCCAGGATGATGACATCCAAGGAGAGGGCTGGAGGATGAGTGTGAATCAGCCACATCAGGATTTGGTGGGGGAGAAAAGAGGCAACTATTCTGGGCTCAGAGGAGATGCAAGGACTGTGAGGAGTGAGCAAATTTAGCAGGATTAAGGAGCTCAGAATTTAAGGAGCAAGCTGGCTTCCATGGTGGCTCAGAGGGTAAAGCATCTGCCTGCAATGCAGGAGACCCAGGTTCAATCCCAGTGTCAGGAAGATCCTCCGGAGAAGGGGATGGCAACCCATTCCAGTATTCTTGCCTGGAGAATTCCATAGACAGAGGAGCTTGGCAAGCTACGGTCCATGGTGTCACAAAGAGTCAGACATGACTGAGTGATTGATACTTTCACTTTTCACACTGGCAGGAGAGAAGGCAGAAAAAAGGGTAGGGACCAGAATGAGGAGAGAGTGTAACCTTGGAAATTTCTTCCATTCCTACACCCAACTCCACAAAGGAAGAAATGACCTCTGATGTCCCATTCTCTCCCAGGGGAAAGGTTAGTGAAGTCAAAGTCGCTCAGTCATGTCCGACTCTTTGCGACCCCATGGACTGTAGTCCATGGAATTCTCTAGGCCAGAATACTGGAGTGGGCAGCCTTTCCCTTCTCCAGGGGATCTTCCCAACCCAGGGATCAAACCCTGGTCTCCCACATGGCAGGCGGATTCTTTTCTCAGCTGAGCCAAAGGGGAAACAGGGGAAAGATGATTCCCTTTAAAGCCCAGATTTTCAAGGGATTGAAAGAAAATTACAATGACTGGGCACTCTGATATACCAGGCACAGTTTTAGTTACTTTGCATCGATTTAAACAATCCTGTGGCATAGGCACTACTGTTGTACCCGTGTTACAGAGAAGGATATTGAGACAAGGGGAGGGATATGATCTGCCCAAGGCACTCAGCGGATGGCTTCCCTGGGACTGAACCTGAGGGAGGCTGGCTCTAGGGAATGTCCCCTCCACAAGGAGTGCTTGTAGCAGGAAGCTGTCCCGTGAGCCGATTCAGGAATTCCTCTAGAGCTTCCGACAGTGCCATGGCAACTATAGAAAACTCTCCTGAAATTCATATATGGCATTTACTCTTTCATTGTTGAAACTTTGGGGCAGGATAATGTTTTAATAAGACATGGTTATGAAAATAATGATGTTCTTAAGCTCAACTTATAACTACCATTGCAAGTTACGGAGGTTTATCATGAAAGAACTTCCAGACACCTTTTATCTTTACTTCTTTTTTTTTTTTTTAACATGAGTAATGAAACTAGACAGGTCACTGTCCGTTAAAGTCAGTAACATTTCCTGGTTTCCAGGAGGTGACAACAATGACTTTTCTTTGCCTTTTCAGCACGGCTACATTTTGTTGAAATTCAAGATCTGCTTTTAGTATGACTTATTCAGGATTTTATTTTACTTTGCAATTTTTATCACAATTTCACTCTCTCTCTCTCTTTTTTTTTTTGTAGATTGTATTACACTCTTTTGTCCCCAAATGAAAATGCAGGCTCCAGCCATACTTCCAACAATGGTTTTTTGGGTGTCTTGTTCAGAAGTTCATATGTTAGGGTGAATACGACTTTTGATACATGGGTTGTAGCAAAATGTGAAATTCTAGAAAATACACTACAATTTCAAGAAAAAAAAGTTAAAAAAGTGGAGCAAATTCCATAAAAAAAGAAGCTAATTTTAAACTGAGATGCCTTTATCCAGGGGTTTGTTACTGATCTGCTACAGGACAACCTCAGAATTAACACTTGCTAACATTTCTAGTGTATGTATAACTTCTGACTAAACTCTATGCTCTATTGGGAAAAAGAAAGTCATGCTTGCTAACTGTTTTCAAACTTAGCAGATTTACTCTGAGAGTACTAGTCAAGCAAATCAGATTCAAAAACAAAAGCATCATGTCGTATTTATAGTATCACAAAAATGTTTTTATGAAAAATATTTTAGGAATATCTATAATTATTTCCTGGAATAGTTTTTTTTCTTTTTCATTGTTTAATTTTTGGTCCCTGTCAACAAACATTTGTCATATTAGATCAGGTCATTTGAGCTTTGCATCCTATTTCGACATTTCTTCTAGGACATGTGAGCATGGGCAAACAGTTTTTAATTATCCTGATCAAGTGTGGGGGACATCTTTTTGCTGACCCCACTTGTAATCAACTGTGATCTTCCAGAAGCAGGTGAATTGATTGCTTTTATCTTCCCCAACTAGTCAGAAGAGTGGGTCATATATTATTCTACCCTTTGGAAAAATGCAACCCAGTGATTGATTTTATGACTGCCGCTGGCAGCAAATTCCTCAGAATGAATTCTACTAGGTGAAGAAGTATTTCCTCTAACTTGCTTTAAATTTCCTTAGCATTAACTTCTCCGAGTGGCCCAGTCTCTTATGGGACAATGTAATAAGGATCTATCAGTTTTACTGCCCAGTACCTATCTTTAATGCCTAAGTAAATCTCTCTTATTTTCTAGCCCTGACTCTGTAATTGTAACTTTCGAAATCTCTCGTCATGGGTGAATCTACCCTGCACTCAATTTCTTGCCCTGCTCTGGAGCACTGCCATCCCTGAACTACATACTTGTAGGTGAGAAAGTGAGAAATAGAGACAATGACGCAGATGAACATGTATGACTCTCCTCCATAATGCTGTGGTACTGTGCTCTTTCATATCTATCTTCTCTGCACACAAAAAAAGGGAAATTCATGGAAGACAACAAAAAGTTGCTTTGAAAAATTTTTATCTAGTTCATATCCACATACAGTGCAATATTCTCTATTATAGCATTATACACCCTGGGATTTTTTTTAATCCTATAAAGAATGATCTAAAGGGGCTTCGACACATCTTTGTTCTAATTTCTACATCCCATGGCGGCGGGGTGGGGGGTGGTCAAGCCTTCTTTTTATTTAAAACACTAGGCATCTATTTCTTTAAATAAATGGAGATTTCAAGTATTAGTCACTTGTGAAATCAAATGATAATACAATATCTAACTATTCAAACTCCACATTTTTCTCTAGATTTTTGCCAGGATACACCTCATCTTCACCTGCACCCCCAAATAATATTATTTCTAGTGTCTTAGTTTTGTAATGCCACTATCAAATTGGACTTATCTGATGACAAGAAAACTTGTGTAAGACTTTCAAACCTTAAGTGAAAAAACTGTATCTTAACAAAATATATTTTGTCATTTATTTACTGAGGTGTATATGAGAGAGACAAGATGCTTTGTGCTTGTTGAATAAATTGGCTTTGAAATTGTATATTTAGATCATGGAGGCAGGACCCAGAAGGACCAAAAAAAAACCCCACATCAAATTGGAGTACATACTGAGGCAAGGATGATTTTACTTTTGCTTTACTTAATGGTGTTTCCATGATGAGAATATGACAGAGGAGGAAGAGGAAAAAGAGAAGGGGGGAGGCTGTTAGCAGGAGATATGACAAACCAGGAATGCCCCTGCAGTGGTGCTGTTTTGCCCCTTCTCTCACATTCTTCCCTCCCTCCTTCCTTCCTTCCCTCTGTTTGTCTCTCTCTCTCTTTTCCTATCGTCTCTCTCTTTTATTTCCATCAAAGATTATTGAGCACCTACCACATGTACTCATGGTCCTGGGTTCTGGGATACAATAGTAAAACAGAAATAGTGTCTGAACTCAGAGCAGGAAAACTGCACTCAAGAAGCAATTGCATGAAGCGCCTGAGAGGTCATCGTCCAGGAATCGGGAGCATGGGTAAAGAGCCACTGTCCGAGACGTGAAGACTTGCTCTGGGGAGCTGTGTTCAAACTGATGCTCAAGGGATGCGCAGGAGCGAGCCTGAAGAAGATGGAGTTAGGAAGAGAAAAGGTCATCTGTAAAACAGACGGAGCTCGTGGCAGACAAGCTGAGGGAAGTCCGGGTGGGCAGGAGGGCTGGGTTGCTGCAGGGCAGGGTTCCAGGGAAGAGTTCACTGGTGAAGGAGGACACCAGGGCTCGGGGGAGGGGGGCCAGCTACTGCTTTGGAAACAAAACTAAAAACAGTACCTGGGAAGCTATTTGGGGAAAAGAAAGTGTTCTTTCCCCTAAATCTCATCAAGATTAGTTTGAGTTCAAATAATTACAATAAAGTCTTTGAAGTAGCTTTGGAACTTCAGAAAAGAGGACATTAGAGATTCAAGAATATACCAAACATTTATATCCATGCATCCCCCTCCCTAGAAAGGGACCACAATATGGGGTATGGGGAGCCTGGCAGACTAGCTGGGTGTAATGGCCTTTACTCTCTCTGGAAACTAACAGAGGCTCACCTGGGGCAGAGAGATTTTTTTTTTTTTTTCTTTAAGAGCACTCCTTTCAGCATCAGGCACATACAGCTGAGAGATACCACAGAAAACACCTTTCCAGGTATGTAGTACTTTTCATTCTAACTTGCAAACTTTTTTTTTTTTTTTTGCTGGTAAAAGCCACTACTGTCATAAAAATTGATGTTTTTGCTTTCCTACGCAGGGGGCGTATCAGTCTGTTGATGAGTGGAAATTAACGATCAGAGTCAGGAGCACATTTGAGTCATCTCTAATGAGGCGGATGAGCCTAGAGCCTATCATACAGGGTGATGTTAAGTCAGAAAGAGAAAGACCAATATTGTATATTAACACATATCTATGAAACACATCTAGAAAGATGGCACTGATGATCCAACTTGCAAGGCAGCAATGGAGATGCAGACATAAAGGACAGATTTTTGGACACAGTGGGCGAGGGGGAGGGTGGGATGATTTGCGAGAGCAGCACTGAAATGTATGCATGACCATATGTAAAATAGAGAGCCAGTGGGAGTTTGCTGGGAGCCCAAAGCCCGTGCTCCGTGACAACCTAGAGGCATGGGGTGGGGAGGGAGGTGGGAGGGAGGCTCCAGAGGGGTGGGAACATGTGCACACCTATGGCTGGTTCATGTTGACATGGGGCAGAAGCCATGGCAGTATTGTAATCATCCTCCAATTAAAGATAAAGTTTAAAAAATAAAGGTCAGAGTCAAGATCCCCCTGCCCATCCTCCTACTGGTGCAGAAAATAATTACCCTGACTGCACCTGAAGACTAAAGGCCCTGTGCACATCCATCCGTCCATCCATGTCTCCACGACTGACAGGAGACAAGGGCCATTCAGCTGCAAGGAAAAAGACACCTTGCTAGACTGGGCCTCCTGGGAGCCCAGCACAGTTGTGCCACGTGGAGCTGTGACTTGCTGGACATCAGGAAGGCCATCTGAGCCCCCATCCTCTTCCACATACTCTTCACGAATGAGCTCAACATCTCAGTTTACCGACCTGCTTATCTACCTTAGTCGATGCCCTGATTTTGTTTTTGTTTGGCCTAATGAAGGCAAGTGGTTAGGAGAGATATCTAAGATATAGGTTCTAGTCTGCTGATGTAAGACTATATTCTGAAATTTGGTTTGGAGAGTCAATGTAGGGTCCTAGACCACCATTCAGTTTCTGACCTTAATATGCTTTTATACCAAAAATATTAAACATTGATGCAGAAGTTATATGCCAAATCATTAAAGAGGCATGACTCATCCGTGTTCTCACTGAAGCTGACAAATACTTTGGGTACAGAGACAAGCAGAATGGGACCAGGATCAACCATGGTCCTAAATGGGATCAACCATGTTTTAGGTTGATATAGTGTTTAAACATTTGGAACCATGTTTTCCTCAAAGGATATTTAGGAAAAAAACCTCTTTTGCTCAGACATATTTAATGCAGTTAGTTGGTATTTAAATTTTAACTTACAAGGGATTTTAAACTGAAATTTTAAATAAATAAAACTGAAATTGTTTTATACTATACTAATACTAGCTATAATACTCTACTATACTTATGATTCTAATACTATACTAATGGGCTTCCCTGGTGACTCAAATGGTAAAGAATCTGCCTGCAATGCAGGAGATCCAGGTTTGATCTCTGGATTGGGAAGATCCCCTGGAGAAGGGAACAGCAACCCACCGCAGTATTCTTGCCTGGAGAATTCCATGGACAGAGGAGCCTGGGCGGGGGCAGGGGAGGGTGTTCAGTCCATGGGGTCGCAAAGAGTCAGACAAGACTGAGCGACTAACACTTTCACTTTTCATACTAATACTATATCTATATCTATCTATCTACCTATATTTGGGGGAGAAGGAGAATAGGGGTCAGGATTATGTGTGTGTTAATTCAGATTCAAAGAGGCTAATCTGATATTTTGAAAGACTATGTCCAATTTCATCACTAACTGGACAGGCACATTTGTTAAATACCCCTTTGTGAGGCAGGAACATTACTATGTCCCCTGGATCCCAGAACACTCCTAGAACTTTTTCCTGTATCTTCTATAGAGAAGGAACTCAAAACACACTTGCTGAACTGAATTAAATAATGGAGCAGCAGAGCTGGTGGCATCTAAGGATGCTGAAATGCTCAGCTTGTGAGTCCACGCCTGAACCCTGCTACTACTAACTTCTTTCCTGCCTGTTTCCTGTTCCAGATAGAAAGGTGTCCATAACTGGGGTAGTTGACTCAAAATAGCAATGATGACAACAATAGTGTGGTAACGACCTAGACTGAGCACTCACTATGCATCAGAGACCTGGCCACCCACTGTGATTTTCTGTGATCCTTACAGCAGCTGGAGGAGGTACGTTGCTATTATTATTTCTGTTTCACAACCAAGAAAGCCCAGGCTTAGAGAGGAACTGCTCAGTGTCATGGGACTAGTGCGGGGTGGAGTCAGAACTTCAAGTTGCTTTCTATGGTCTGATTCTTGATACCATGCTGTTAATCATTTCCCAAACTCACCAGGCCAGACCTTAAAGCACAGAAGGTTCTAGAAAATCTAGAAAGATTTCCCTGCACCTCAGAACAGCCAAAGCAAATTCAGAGTGGGAGACCTTTCCTTGTGGCCAATTCTTTCCTTCTTTCCTTTGTTCTTCCTTTTCCTCATGACTCTATTAAGCTCTACCAGGCGCTGCAAGACACTTGAGTGGGTGTGGGAGGGCCGATTGAGAAAGACTGCTCGTTCTGATCTTCTGCCCTCTTCCTGTTCTTCCCACAGGACTGATGGGCTAAACAGACTTAATGCTTGGCTGTCAGCATCCCTGTGGAAGACTCCAGCAGACCCACATGTCCTACGGTTCAACTTTTCAAACCTACCTCTTTGTAATTCCTAAGTAGGAGTCTGAGCTCTGTTGTCATATTTCAGTTTTACAGTTACTCTGAAATATTTTGATCCAAATATGCCCTTAGTGTCATGCTTTATTAATGCGATATGACTCATATTAGTGACTGCTTGTTCTTGAGCCATATGCCCTGAATAAGTTATTGGGTTTCATTGTTTACCCTAAGTTTAAAAAAAAATTCCATGCGCTCTGACCTCGTGACACCTAAACCCTGCTCATGCAGTTAAAACAGGAAAACTAGTTATCTGATATCATGAAGGCAAATCAGCTTGTAGAAGCCCTCAGATGTTTCCATTCCCACTGGTGGGAGGGCATTGTGGGAGCCATGGATTATTCATCAAGAAAGCACAGGAGAGAATTTCTTTTTTGTTTGTTGATTTCCAAAGTAAACCCAAGTATAAAGAGATACAGCTACGGTGCCTTTATTTTTCATTGTTAGCACATATCATTATGTCATCCTGGAAGAACTGCCCAAAGAAATAGAAAAAAGAAATTACCACGTGGATTGCTGAACGGCTCTCCTCCTGCCTGCCTGCAGAATTGTCTGAGAAAGGAAAATACACACGCATTAGTCAGGCCCTCGGGGTTACAAGGCTTCTCACCAGCAGTGGTGCCAGGTTAGCCTGGGAGTCTGCGGAGCAGGCTTTGGCAGGCCACCAGAGAGAGGGCATTTCATAATCAAGAACTTACCCGAGAGGGTTCTGAGCCAACAAGACAGTGTTGGGAGTCAAGGGCTAAGGAAGAACGAGCGGATTTATTCTGTGGACCAAAACCTCTGCACTTAAAGACATTTCCTTTCTAGTTTTGATTTCCTTGTATTTTAGCTGCTGCACATTTTTTTTTTTTCGCTCACCATATTTCACAATATATCAACTGTTCTGTCTTTGGTGGACCTGGCTGAAGTGTTACACAAATCGTCACTAAAGAATATACTGGCTATACATTGGGTGATGGTGGTAGTGATGGAAGAGACACTGGTTTTCCTAATAAGATATAGGAATAACGAACATTTCTTGAGCACTTTTACTAAGTGATACTAAGACATGCATGAGATAGCTCAGGTAATCCTCTGAACCCTAGCATTTGGGTACTGCTGCTGCTGCTGCTGCTAAGTCGCTTCAGTCGTGTCCGACTCTGTCCGACCCCGTAGACGGCAGCCTACCAGGCTCCCCCATCCCTGGGATTCTCCAGGCAAGAACACTATTACCAAGTTAATTTCAGTTGAGGTAACAGAAGCATGGAAAGGTTAAGTAACTTACCTGAAGTCACAGAGCAAGTAAGTCACAAAGGCAAGACATGAAGCCCTGTAGCTCGATCAAGTTCATGGTCTTAAGAGAGACTCTTTGTTCCTCCAAATGGTCCCAACTCTTGCCTTGGGGTCCACCAGGAGCTGTTGGCAGTGCCTAGGTCCCCACGTTTGCTTAAGGACCTATTATGTAATAGGACCTAACTAATATGTCATTTAAAACTACAAGAGATGCATTGGGTTAAAAGACAGTTTGGCCATTTCTTATAAAACTAAACACACTCTTCCCATATTATCTAGCAATGATATTTATTCACATGAGTTGAAGATTTATGTCCACACCAAACTTTGCATATGAGCGTATATAGCAGCTTTATTCATAATTGGCAAGACTTAGTCCTATTCAAGTTGTTCTTCAGTAAGTGACTGGATAAACACACCATGGCACGACCAGACAGTGGAATGTCAGGCGACAATAAAAAGAAATGAGCTCGTAGACAGACATGGAGGAAACTTACATGTACTGTACATAATTCCAACTATATGACATTCTGGAAAAGGCAAAACTAGAGAGCAGTAAAACCCCCAGATGTTGCTAGAGGCTTCATGGAGAGAGAAGGATGAATAGGTAGAACACAGTTTTTTTTTTTTCTCACTTTTAAATTTACTCATTTTTAACTGAAGGATCATTGCTTTTCAATATTGCATTACAATATTTCTGCCATACATCAACATAAGTCAGTCATAGGTAGACATATGTCCCCTCCCTCTTGACCTCCCTCTCACTTCCCACCCTTCCCATCCCTCTAGGTTGTTGCAGAGCCTAGGTTTGAGTTCCCTGAGTCATACAGCAAATTCTCACTAGACATCTATTTTACACGTGGTAATGTGTATGTTTCCATGGTAATCTCTCCATTCCTTCCACCCTCTCCTTCCTTCCCTCCTCCCATGTCCATAAGTCTGTTCTCGGTGTCTGCGTCTCCAATGCAGCCCTGCAAAAACGTTCATCAGCACCATCTTTCTGGATTCCATGCTGCTGCTGCTGTTGCTGCTGAGTCACTTCAGTCGTGTCCGACTCTGTGCGACCCCATAGACGGCAGCCCACCGGGCTCCCCCATCCCTGGGATTCTCCAGGCAAGAACACTGGAGCGGGTTGCCATTTCCTTCTCCACTGCATGAAAGGGAAAAGTGAAAGTGAAGTCGTTCAGTCGTGTCCGACCCTCAGCGATCCCATGGACTGCAGCCTACCAGGCTCCTCCGTCCATGGGATTTTCCAGGCAAGAGTACTGGAGTGGGGTGCCATTGCCTTCTCCATAGATTCCATATATATGTATTAATATGCTATATTTGTCTTTCTTACTTCACTCTGTATAATAGGCTCTAGGTTCACCCACCTCACTAGAACTGACTCAAATGTGTTCCTTTTTATGGCTGAGTAATGTTCCATTGTGTATATGTATCATGGCATCTTTATCCATTCATCTGTGGAGGGACATTTAGGCTGCTTCCATGTCCTAGCTATGGTAAACAGTGCTGCACTGAACATCAAGGTCCAAACACAGGGGATATTTAGGGCAGTGAAACTATTTCCTATGATGCCTAATGGTGGATACTTGTCTTTATACATTGGCCAAAACTCACAGAACATACAACACTGAGTGAAGCCTAATGTAAACTATGATCTTCAGCTAATAATAATGTATCAGTATTGGAGCATCAATTGTAACATATGTACCATACCAAAGCAAGATGGTAATAGCAGGGCAAGGTTGGGAAGCGATATGAAGGGATATACAGAAACTCTTTATATAGTTCACTCAAATTTTCTATAAATCTAAAATTCCTCCAAAAATGTATTAATTTAAAGAAAGGATTTTGGTGAACTTGGATGGGAGGGACTGGGAGATAGGAGGAAGTGTTGTTGCCCTTTCCTACCTTTTACATGTCTATTCAAGGTAAATTAAAATTTAAAAGCCAGTAAAGGAAAGAATAGGGGCTTCCCTGGTGGCTCAGACAGTAAAGAACCTACTTGTAATGCTGGAGACTTGGGTTTGATTCCTGGGTTGGGAAGATCCGTGGAGAAGGGACATTATCCACTCCACTACTGGGCCTCTAGAATCCCATGGACAGAGGAGCCTAGCAGGCTACAGTCCATGGGGTCACAAAGAACTGGACACATTTGAGTGACTAAGGAAAGAATTCTCAACTTTAGGTATGATCCTGAGGCTATGGCCTATTTTGAATGGTGGAGTCTTGGTCTCCTGTATTCTTGATGCAACAGAGGAGCCATGCTTAGGAACCACCTGCTTGGTGGCTGGGGTAGAGTCAGAAGACGTTAGGTTGGGAGTGATGATAGGGCTTCACGCTGCCCACTCGGGCCCTGCTCAAATCTGCATGTTCATCAGAGATTTTGGAGAGCCCATTCTGGTGGGCTAGTTTGTATCCTGAGCTTGCTGAAATAAGACAAAGCTTGGGAGAAAGAGGCAAAACAAAACAAAACAAACAAAACAAAAACAACAAAGTGGGATGGGAGGAGAAAAGAACAAAGAAAGAGAGAGAGGAAGGAGCAAAGGAAGGAAGGAAGTGGAAGGAGAATGTAATTTTGGTGGGCCATTCTGAAGGCTGGTATAGCTTCCTACTAAAGGTCTGGTCTTGGCAAGTGATGCTGGAGAAAGGAGGGGTGCCTTCAGATTTTTCTAGTAAAAAAGAATGGGGCTGGAATTTTTCCTAATCCCTCTCAACTTCAAACCTTGGATGGACCATTAAACCAAAAAGGGGACAAGCTCATGTCTGTCGCCATCTCCAGCATCCTCACCACCAGGCCTGGTTGATGCCATTAATCATACAAGGCATCCATCTGTGTGCCTGTCACTTGAGCTGCTCCCTATGGTCAGAAAAGCAGATGACAGGCAAATGCCAAACTCTTGCTCGTGTGGGTGTTCAGTGGTGACTCTGGATAGAGAACTCACTTCCCTCTGCCTACATTTTAATTTTCATTATTCATTAAATTTTCTCATTTGCTTTCCAGAAGGAGGCAGTTATGTTGGAGGGAATGGAATGAACCCAACTCCATTTGGCTCCTTGCTGAACTAAAGACATGAGAGTTTTAAATATCACTGGGCAGTTGATACAGTAGAAAAACACACACACACACCAAATCTCATATAAGGATTCAAGTATAGGGGCTATCTGAACAAACTGGTTTTCTATATAATCATTTAAGGAATGTTTGGTTTTATATATAGAATCAGCTAGGACAAGGATTTTATTTAGTTGTGTTACATGTAAATGATTTACGATTGGAAATTTCCAGTTCTTACCACTCCCCATCTTTCTAGGAGATTATACCAATGAACTCTGAGGTGTAAGGGAATCTTCCAAGCTATGGAATATTATTTTCAACATGAAATTTTATTTCAATATATGGGTCCCCCAAAACCCTAATAGAATTGAATTATTGACTCAATGGGCTTCCCAGGTGGCTCAGTGGTAAAGAATCTGCCTGCCAATGCAGGAGATGCAGCAGACGCGGGTTTGATCCCTGTGTTGGGAAGATCCCCTGGAGGAGGAAATGACAACCCACTCCAGTATTCTTGCCTGGAAAATCCCATGGCCAGAGGAGCCTGGCGGGCTGCAGTCCATGCATCACTGAGTCAGACACGACTGAGCGACTGAGCGGTTGAGCACACACACGCACATTGATTCAACGTGATATTCCCAGAAAACCAGCATTGATGACTCCTTCCCAGGCAGTTTTCTGAGAACTGCCTGACTTTCTGCAGCTGCTAGAGGCTGCTGGCTTCAGAGTTCCTTTGGGTTCTTTCAAGATGAATCTTTAAATGGCACCTGGGTCCATCCTTACATGCAAGCTCAAGAAAGGTTTGATTCTATTTCTAGAAGTGGATTAATATAACCATAAGGAAACAATACGTTCCAATTCTACAATCTCCTTCAGATTTTGAGACTCATTTTGGATCAGTGAGGCAACTTCCCTGAGTTTTATTTCATCCACTTTCTTCATCAGAAGAGGTAGACTTGAGCTCAAGTCCAGTTGGTACAATTTCTGAGCCCAAAGCAATGGGTCAAAATGAACTAAAAATTAATGTCAGATTTGCAGACATAGTTCATTAAGAAGAGAAGGGAAAAGTTAGAACAAGGAAAAGGATTAAAGAATCTTGCAACTGGAAACCTAAATTTTAAAGTTTGGAACAATTAAACATTCTTACTGATAAAAATTACCCCAAATTAAATGTAAATCTCCAGTATCAACAACAGTGGCTTTAGTCTCATAGTCTGAGGTCTTTTAGCTTTTGTTTTCTTTTTTAAAAATCTTATACCAAACTTTAACTTTCATATTTGTGAAATTAAAGGTTAAACAATAAAAAACATCAGAGTTTGAAGTATTATAATGATTTTTTTCTTCAAGAATATGACTCATATACTATTTTATAATAACACTCAGGAAGTAGAAATTATTTTCATGAACAATAGGCATTATGTGTGAAAGTGAAAGGAGAGATAAATACTTTTATAGGTTTGAGAGTCTTCACTTAGGTATAATACAATAAAATATAATATTATCCACTTAGGACAAGAGCAATACTTCCTTCTTTGAACCAGGTTCTATTACCTCACATTCAGTACCAAACACATGCAAGTTATCTGACCTACAGAGGAGGGGGTGAAAAAAAAAAAGATCCATTTTGTC
The DNA here is from genome assembly GCF_000754665.1 of Bison bison bison. NCBI lineage: Eukaryota > Metazoa > Chordata > Mammalia > Artiodactyla > Bovidae > Bison > Bison bison. Next base: position 1,198,724 of record NW_011494799.1, on the reverse strand, counting down.
AAGAAAAGAAAGATATATGAAAGTAATGCTTACTTAACAAAGTGTGAAAAAACACAATTCTTGGCTCATTTTACTTGTTGAGACTGATAAGAGCGTCCTAAGCATCTTTCATGGATTTTTATTTGTGCATTTACAGCACAACGTGGTAAAGCACAAGATAAAGCTGAAGAGATGCAGTTGCATATGGCGCCACTAGGAACCAAAGGGCTTCAGCCAGCTTACGTTCACAGACTTGAATCAACCTTTCCGCCTCCAGCATCTCCATTTTGCCCCCTCCCCACCCATGCATGTGCAGGCATCACAGGCGGGAGGGAAGTTTATTCTCCATAAACAATTCGCTCTTTGGCCACTCTTTGAGCGTGCCAACCAGGTTGCCAATTCTGATGTAGACACCTGTCCATTTGGAACAGGAATGAAAACAGCCACTCATTTCCTAGAAACCATCAAACACCCTGTCAGGGAACAACAGCTCTCTGCTAACTGCAATCTGGGCAAGACATGAACGGGTCACGTCGATAGCCAATTACCAATCCTCTGAGCCATTCAGCTTCCTTCAGATTGATGAAAGTTCCTGATTCCTTCACTGCAATATAGTTTCAAGAGGGTTCTCTTATAATCACTGTGATACTAAGCTGCTAAAACCTTAATTTCTCTTGAGCAACAGGCTTTTTAAAACACTGCTAAGCAGAACCTGCAAATAAGGGTACAAGGCCAATCCATATTTTAAGGTAACTGCCTGAATGACGGCATCTTCATTGTTCAAACAACAACAAAAGTGATTTTTAACTGCATGGCTATTGGACTCTGGAAATTTTGCATAATTTCAAATACAAGCGTGGGCATTTTCCTCTGTGTGTGTGTGTGTATGTGTGTGTTGGAGGGCTCTCAGCTCTTTATCTTGTTCTTTGTCCTTTGTCCTGTTAAGACACTGGCTTGGTGTCTCTAAGGACGACACCTTCATGACTCCTGGATGCAGAATATTTTAGGTTAGTGCTGCCTACGACTTTCCGATGAAATGTCACTACTGAAGTGAACTTTTGGAGAAGCCTGGGTCCCGAGTTTACGAGCTCCTCCCTGGCGGAGGCTGGAGACTAATGTGGGTTTAATGTTGTTATGAGCCAGGCGGCTGAGCCGGGTAACAATACGAGTCTGTTGGACATGTCTTCTGGGTTGTCACGTTCAATTTGCACATGACCTCCTGGCCAAAAAATGGGAAAGAAGTGGTAGAATGTGGGACTGAAAGCTCATATTATTGCTTTGACAGCTTCACTCATCTAGAAGTAATGCAAAATGCAATTTATATTTATACACTCTGACCTCCTGTGCAGAGAGGGAAAGTATCTAATGATGGGCCGAGGTACTGGAGGAAGAAATAGATCTCAATACAGCTGGAATTTGTCTACATTTTTCCTTTTCAACCATTCAATTACAGTCAAAAGATAAATGAAACACGAACAGCGCACTGGTGAGGTAGTGACACAATTATTTTATAGTGACTGGGTTCTGGCTTTGAGTCTTGGCAAAGGTGGCCACAACACGCCTTATTTCACTGGAGACAGATAATCTGTCTGCTCCCACTGGACAAAGGCCCTCTGCTTGTAGGTGCGTCATTATGCCCATCAGAGAGGAAAAAAGACACCAGCGAGTCAGTGACACTCCAGATCTGCATTTGGAAATTCTTGAGAGGGGCTGACACGTTAATCCTATTAACCAAGATAAATCAAGTCAGGCCTGGTAGTAACTGGGGCATTATTCACTTTCGAGTGGAAAGAGGCAGTAGGCAGAAAGCACCATTTTCTTTTGTGCATCGGGAAATTTACTGGCTTTTACATGCCCTCAAATAGCTTCCTTCTGAATAGAGTCCACGAGCTAACTGGGGAGAATGGGACTATAATTGTCAGGATCTTCAAATATGTCGAGGATTTCAGAACAGGGTTTTAAACCCATACTGTTTCCAGGATCTACGGCCTCATAGTCTCTCTAAAAGTAGGACACACAAGGAAAAGGAGTCTGGCCCTGTCCAGAGATTAAAAGGGACACTAATCATCACCTTTATAAAGGCAGCAGCTCCTGCCTGGCTGAGGGCAAACTACCACTTGAACATGTTTGTGTCAAAGGTTATACGAGAGACCCAGAGATCAACCTCGAGAAATAAACAAAGAGAAATGGGAGACTGCAGTAAGCAGTGCACTGGAGTATTCCTAAAATGACTGCTAAACAATTGCATTTGTCTATATTTTTGCTAATTTTTTCTTAATTTTTATTCTTTGGGGAATAAAGGGCTGCCACTGCATAAATTTTCCTACATGTGTTAAACTTCTCCCCACTGTGTCCCACCAGAAGTTCTGATGCAGAAGACAGGAATGCATTTTTTTTTTCTTAACTGAACAGAATGTTCTGTGTGGAGGAATATCAAATAACATAGACTCTCAAATCAAATCTTTCTACTTTCCCTCTCTTATCACAGTTTATGACACACACTCTCCACCATTACCTCCACCCCTAGGGGAAAAAAAGGGGAGATCACTTGCAGAGTTCAGCTGGTCAATTTCCGCAGGTTTCTTTTAGGGAACAGAATGTGGTTTGGGTTTTAAGATATTGTTTCTAAGGTTTTACTAGCTTCTCAGTACAGAAAAAAACTAGCAGAGAGGGTGTGAATTGGAGAGAGATGGACACAGGAAGTCTGGAACCTCGGTCATACGACAGAATCAGGGTATCAGTCTCTTGGGGATGCTCTGAGGAGGTAGGGTACCACACCTGGAGTAAGTCAAGTATAGGCTGTTTCTGCTTTACAACTGGATGAGAATAATCTCACAGCACCTCTCCAGTTGTGGGTCTTTGAAGAAGAGTTTTGGGGTTGGACATGGGGCCCAGAGGTCACAGGGGAGACCATGTCCATGAAGACACCATCTTTATGAGGAAACTCCTTACTTCCTTGTTAAACAAACTCGGGACAAAATGGCTTCCCTGGTGGCTCAGCTGGTGAAGAATCTGCCTGCAATGCAGGAGACCCAGGTTCAATCCCTGGGTTGGGAAGATCTCCTGGAACAATCCTCTCCAGTATTCTTGCCTGGAGAATCCCATAGACAGAGGAGCCTACGGTCCATGGGGTCACAAAGAGTTGGACGAGACAGAGTGACTAACTCTTTCAGGACAAAATAAAGCACCAGGAAGACAGCTGGTCGGTCTCTGGTTTGGTCCCCTTTCCCAGGTACCTGCCCCCTCCCCACACTGGCTTTCCTCCTGGGTGCCATCACAGCCATTGATTCTCCTAGGACGAACTGAAAAATGGCTGAAGACACCCTGGCTCAGCACATGAGGGTATTCCAAGGTGACTTTTCCGGGGGTAGGCAGGTAAGAAACCTGCAGCTCTTTCTAAACACACAATGGTGGCAAAGAGGGGTGTTCCAGAGATTTGAAAAGGATGGGAAGCCAAAGGTCTCCTTCAGGGGCGCTCATCCTCGCTTGGAACTCCACGGACCTGGTGGCCTGCGGGACACAGGACACGCCAACTCCTTGCCCTTTGCAGGTGGCGGCGGCTGGGGGTGGGTGGTGCAAAACTGGGTCCTAGGGGAGCTCCTAATTTCTGCTGAGATGAAATGGCAATGCGTGTGAACTCCTCACGTTCACCGGCTGGAGAGGGAATCTCGAATAAATCTTTCCATTTTGATTTCAGGCTTCTGAAAACAGTTATGAGACTGACTAATTAAAGACATGATTTCAACCAGTTACATAACCAGGCTCGCGAAAAGCTCATGGGAGGCTGACGGAAGTGACCTGGGTACCATTCTATCTGTTCCCATCCTGTTCTGTTCCTCCCGGCAAATCCCCCTTCCCATGAAAAAATGAACCCCAAAGTGCAACAGGGCTCTTCTCATTTTGAGGAACACGCCTTCGCAGCATGAGCGCGCAGCCCCCAGACCCAGAACTTTCTGGCAGAGGCGCGGGGGGCCGAGCCCGGGAGCTGGGAAGGCGGGTACCCCCGGACCCGGGTCCTCGGAGCGCATCCACGCGGGGCCCCATGTCCCGGGGCCGGTCTCGCAGGAGTTAAACCCGGAGGCAGACAAAAGGGAGGCGGCCGCGGTTCCTTCTCTCGGCTCTCAGTTGGAAATAGAACGGCTGCCCTTTGGACTTTAACTCCCGCCAGAAAGGGCATTTTATTACAGGCTATGACAAGTTGCCGAGAGACACGCAGAACTCAATAAGAAGGAGCGGCGAGCGGAATCAAAGATGCTCGAGATGTTTGGGAGACAGAGCGGAGATGGCTTCAAATGATAGGTGTTAGCAGGGCTGGAGATGGAATCTGAGGGGCCGGCCGGCGCGGGAGGAGCGGCGCGGGGAAGGAGAGGTCGGGGTCCCCGCCTCCCGCGCCGCCCGAGACCCCTGCGACCTCCCCTCCGCCTCCTCGCGGAGTCCTGCCACTGCTGCGACCGACCTTCCCAGAAGGTTCCCGCCAGCCCCTCCGCCCAACTTGGCTACTTTGCGTTTTCCGAATCCATGCAGGGATATCTACACTTTCCCCCTCCTCCTCGGGTTCTGTTTCTCTCTGAACCTCTGGGAGAACAGGGATGTTCCTCTGAGAACCTGTGTGGTGCTCCATACACTTCCACTTTCGGTTTTTCTCAGAGTTTACCTCTTCCCATCTAGTTAAAACAGAAATAAAGGACCTCAAACGGAGTGTTCTAATTTTTTCTGCCAGGCGGGAGATGCGCCTTTTGGGGTTTCTGGTTAAGTCAGCCCCGCAGTCCTAACAGCTGCTCAGGGTCCCGCTGACCCGAGCTGATTCTGCAGAATGGGGAACACAACCCCCTTCTCCCCGGCCGCCTTTCAGATGCTTTTCATCAGTCATCGCCCTTGGAAAATAATTCTGTCTTCGTGAGTGCTCAGACCTGCAGAGCCTTGTCCAGCTCTGAACTCGTGGTGGAATGGAGGACCTCCATCAGAACAGAAAACTAGCGCCCCGAATGGAAGCGGCGCTTGCCAGATGTGGGTCGGTCTGAGGGTGGCGGCTGATCTCCAGGAGGGGCAGTTATCTAGAGAATTGCAGGAGGGGAAGAGTGGGGAGGAGGGGGCAACGTATTCCCAGAAGGGAGAGAAGTTTATCTAAATTCCATCTCTAGCACTCAAATCTAAAGAAGACGTGGTTAGTAGTTTCAGAAGCAAGCCTCCCTACAAAGTGCGGTAATTTTTAGGATTTGAACTCAAAGCCAGAAACAAACTTTCTGGCAGAAATACGTAGCACACTATGGCAGATATTTAAAATGAACAAACTTACAGATCTTTTTCTTCCCCTTTCCCCCTCCTGCTTAAAAAAAAAAAAAAAAAAATCTAAGGAAATAAGAAATGGAGGACCCTCTGAACCTCTGTTATTGAGGAGGTGAGGGAGCAGATAAACCACAAATACATACCAAATATGTAGCTGGTATCCCTCACCATTTCCCATCCCCTGATGGAAGGCTGGGTCCCCTCAAGTGAATGAAAAGTAGCTCAAGTGCTTGCCTGATGGTCCAATCAGATAAATGTAACAACCTCTTAAAATTGTAGAGAGGCAGTTTCTTGGGGTGATGGTCTTAAACATACATGCCTCCTCCCCCCACAGCACCCACCCCGTGCCACAGACCTGTGCAAACCCAACTTCGTTTTTCTCACCTCGATCCAATCTTTTACTGGAAGTTTCTTGCAGAACTATTTTTCTTCCTCATGTCAGTGTGCCTGATTTTTAGAGACTTTGCTTCTTGACTCTCCCCTGGAACTCTCAGTAAAGCCTCCCCACTCCCCAACAACTTGTTTCAGATGCACAGACAGACCTCTACCTCAAATTTGTGACAGAAGTTGGAGAAAGTTCATATGAAAACAGCTGAGCCTGCAGAAAAAGTCCTGGGTGCTCATCATGTGCAGAGGAACTGCTGCAGAAGGCTCTTTACAAAGTTGAAAATGAGTGGGAAAGGCCCCTGGAAAAGAGAAAATTTGTGTGACATGAAGTCACAAGATGAATAGAATGAGAGATGCTAGTCACTTTTCTGTCATCATGAGCCATAATAGTACCTTGAAGATAAAACCATATTTCCCCGGAGATCTATTTATTTGTGTTATTTTTGTTTTAAACTTCTTCAGAACTAAAAAAACAAATAGAATTCTTGTTCTTCAAATAACTGTCCATTGGCAACTCATCAGCTACACGTTTTACGGAATTGTAGGACTCTTTTGGTAAAATATTAACATATCAAAAAATTTTAGCCCTCACAGTGGAAAACCTTCCTCTAGTGTTTTGGTTTTAAAAAGATTGGGAAAGAGAAATTGTAAACGAAATCACCCCCTTGGCTTGGTCCATGTAATTTGGGAATCCTTACAAAAATGCTGGAGGGAGAGGAAAAATGCAAACTGAGCTCAATACCCATTCTTGCATTTGGCAAAGTTTTAACAGATAAGGATCACTCCTTGTTTCTTTTTTTCTTCTGTCTTGCTTTCTGGAATGGGGTTATATACCAATTCATCTTTCAGAATCAAACTCAAATATGCTTAAAACTTCATGGATTTTTACACATTCTCATCTTTTCTGTATGCTCTGTCCCCTACCCCCTTTCTGAAAACAGCGAATTGTTGAGACTATAAAGAAAAACTGCACATCTCAAACTTTCCTGTACACCCTGCTGAAAAGAAAGAGGATAGAGAGATTCAAGTAGAAGGAACATTAAAATGTCTCCAGCAACACCCCAGAAAAAAAATTATAAAAATAAGAAAGGTCATTGGTAAGTAAGTTAAAGCCAGAGCCGTTACCTGTAAGTGAAACTGCCCTGCAGAGGTGTTCTGTATTGTGGCCAGGGGCCGGGAGAAAAAAAGAAAGGAATCGCCCCTTGGGAGTGAATAAGAATGAAGTTACTGGTGATGGGGGACAGAGGACAAATTTGTAAGAAGAGGTTACCTAGGGATATTTTTTTGTACCTGTCTTCACAAATCACCCTAGCAGCTTGGAGAAGATCTGGAAAGCGAGGGGAGCAAGGTGAGATGAGGAACTCAGAGGGAGGCTGGCGCGGCTTCAGCCCCTTTGTGAGATGTGCAGGGGCATCTCTTTTTACAGTTTTCCTCACTTCTGAGGCTGGAATAATAAACTCAAGTGGCCGCCCCTCAGCTCCTGTCCATCTTCTTTAGTAAACCTGACATAGTGGAAGAAATATGACATGTGAATTATTAAAGAGGAGCCAGTTGACTTTTAACCCTGATTACCTTTCTCAGACCCCATTACCTGAAAGTTTATCTAGCAATATACTGCCAGAATTACAGGGCTTGCCAGGCGGGGGGAAGAGAGGAGAAAACAAAGCTGGGATCTTGTGCAAATATCAGGGAAAAGCAGAATGCTTTACCTTCCTATTTATGTCACTTTAAGGGATGAGTACTATGTTACAGGAAACAAACCACTCCTAGTCCAAGAAAAAAGACAATTTCTCTGAACCTGAAAGAGACAACATTTAAAGAATCCAGGATCGCCCCTCCTGATAGCCCTCTGATTCTTAGTTCCTTCTGGCGAGCTTCCCAGGACTTTAATTTTTGTTACCTTTAACCTGATTTAAATGAAGTCTTCACTTTATGAACAGTAATCATATAACCAGCTCTTCTCTGAATCCTCTTCCTCCTCCCCCTCCTTTTTTGGATACAACTCCTGTTTTTGCTCTGTTGCAAACACTTCTCAAAAGGAAAGCAACATTGTTCTATATGCTTTTAAAGTAGCTCAAAGACCCTAAATTGAACTCTTTCAAAACTTTAGAAAACATCCAGAGACTATTTAATTTAGGCAACTGATATTATAAAAATCAGGAATAATCATTCAGGCATTCAAACAAAAGTTTCTCCGTACTAATTAGGCAACCATTATTCTGGGGGGCTTGAGTAACTCGCCAGCTGTTGTTAGGCTAAAACAGGAAGGAATTTTTGAACACTTAGGGGTGTCTTCTTCTTTTAAAATGAACAAGAGAAGAGTTGGAGTCAAAATAATAATAATAATGATTGCTTAGTGCTTTGGGCATAGATTTGTGTATCCTGTTGCCAGGGTGAAGGCAATAATTGAATCTATCCCAAATCTGAGTGATGGAGTAGTCAGAAATGACTCTACGTGACAGAAGAGCCAGGAGGCAAGTGATGGATACTATTGTCCAAACGTGACCCTCCATTAACACCACCTATCAGCATCTGGATCCTGTCACTGTGTCCCATCCCAGAGCCAAGAGGGCTGCCTGGCATATTCCTAGCGCTTCAAGCGCTTGCAGGGTGTGCTCAACCCCGCATCAACTAAATGGATGGGGAGACTGACCCAAACCTTGCTCTCTCTATCTCCAACTCGCCTTATTACCCCTCTCCAGGCCCATTGTTCAGCAGGTGCTGGCAATTTGCTCCTTATCTCGCCTCTGTTTATGAGGGCTTTTTATTAATAACAAAGGGAGAGATGGTATTAATATTAATTAACACAATAAAATGAAACAGTTTTGAGAATCCACCAAACGAATCACCTCATCCTCTAATTGGAGCTGGAGAGAAAAGGGGAGGAGGAGGGGAGCAGGGGGGAGGGGAAG
>NW_011494799.1:1189039-1190060 GCF_000754665.1 Bison bison bison | reverse complement strand
CCTACTGGGTGACAGGCACAGGTTGGAAGGGTGACATTTTATTGTAAGCCTCCCAATGAAAGGAAGAAAAGGAAGGGACCAGTCAATTTAATGCAGGGACCAAGAGTGCAAGGGTGTTGCTAAGAGACAGGGATGCTGCTAAAGTTCTATCAGAAGCACTACTCTGACCTTATGCAAATAGAGGCGGCCAACGCTTTGTGGAGCGGCTGAAAATTCCACCCCCTGTGTCACCAATACCTGGCATCGAGCCTTTTATTCAAATGTTCTCTAAAAACACACACAGAGGATGTGACAAAGCATGACACATTTAGGGGCTGTAAAAAAAACACACAGAGAGAGACAAAATGGGGGGGAATAATCATAATAGCCATGATTTTTAAAACCAGGGAGGAAAACCAACATCAGATCTTCCTGCAGAAATGTCACCCATCTTTACCTCCTGACACTATCATTTTCCTTTAGCTGAAAAGTAACCTAAAGATTCAGAAATTGTCTTCTCTTTGCAGAAATGAAGCTTATTAAGCACCACCCTGGCTCTCAAAGTAGTGTCTTAATTTACACCCCAGGGGTGTGGGCAGAGGATGGTGTGTGTATGTGAGGGGGTGGGCCGGGGGTGTGAAAGCCCGGTGCAGACTGGAGAAACTGCATCGCACGCCCTCCTGACAACTAATAAAGTAGGCATGCTATCCCTTCCATTTTTACCATCCACCCTAGGACAAGTGTTATGTGCAAAAGGCCAGAAGTTTGGAGACCAGTTGGGTCTTCCAGGAAGTTGACTGTCTTTGCAGTTGTATAAAGGGGGAATTGCAGCGGGTGTCACTGGGGCACCTGCGGTTAATCGGCCAAGGCAGGGTGGGCATACATCGCACGCCACACCCCCGCCCCAGGCGCCCCAAGAGGCGGGACTGGGCCCGGATGCGGGAGAAGATGCTGGCCCGAGGGGTCAAGGTCGCGAGGCGCGCAGGTGCTGGAAGGAGCGGCTGCGGTCGCCCACCTGACCCCGCCGCTCCACCGCGCGGCC
>NW_011494799.1:1187796-1188939 GCF_000754665.1 Bison bison bison | reverse complement strand
GCCCGGGAGGCAGTGCGGCCGCCGCGGGCCTCGGGTTGGCGCTTCTCTGGACCACTGCAGGCGGCTGGACCCGGGGTCCGGTTTGTGCAACAGCACACGCAACGGCCCAGGCCAAATTCTCCCTCTCCATCTGCTTTTCTCTATTCCTCTCTTCAGTCCAAATTAGCATTTATCCTCCCCAGCCTGGTCACACACAAACACGAGGAAAAGGAACCTCGGTTCCCAAGCCAGTGGTAAAACCACTGACCTTAAGGGTGGCAGTCCTGAGAAGTTTCAGACAGGCGACTCTCACAGCTCTTTGCGGGGACTTTTAGTTCTCTGGGGCCACCGCACCCCCACAGCTGCAGCTTTGGGGACGTCTGGGGCTTTGGGCTGGTGGGGACGGCAAGCTGGTAGCAGAGAGCCCCCCAGACACCCGGGCCAACCCTGCACCCTCCCTTCTCCTAGGACTGGCTGCAGCCAGAACCCAAAGCCATCACCCGGAGACTCCTGCTGATTCCTCCCTCTCCTGCTCCCCAAGAAGGAAAGAGGCAACTGCGAGCGAGGGCAGAGCACCAACACACACACACACACACACACACACACACCTTTACAGATTCGATTTAACCAGCGAGCTTTTTACCCACTCCATTCCCTCCCTCACTGTTGACTTCGATATTGATAAAATGCCCGCCCGTTCACGTCTTTCTGGGAATAGCTGCAAATGAATACATTTAAGGACTCGGGGGGGGGCGTTTCCAGGCTTCTGCGGGCGGTAACTTCCTAGAGTAACTTCTCCTTAGGACCCTCCCACCTCCCTTCTTAATGGTGGGCCTTTTCATAATGGGCACACTACTATTAAAATTTCATATTAGCAGTGTGTATGGTGAACTTTGTAATGGGAAATTCAATAGCTGCTGTAAATATTAATGGAATATGAAATGAAGCCACAGCCTCGACCAGCCCTGGCAGTAAAACCCAGCGAGCATGTGGCGGCCCCGGGGCGAGAGGGGCCTTTCGTCTTGTCGCGCTCCTTTTATGACATTAGCGCGGGGCTTCCCGCGCCGGCGCGGCCTCAGAAGCCGAGGTGCTGGGTCACCCTTGACAAATGTCCCCGTGTCTCGCCAACAGACCCCCGCCCGGCCCTACCACTCCATCTGCCCA
>NW_011494799.1:1178287-1187696 GCF_000754665.1 Bison bison bison | reverse complement strand
TGTCAGTTTCAGGTAAAGAGCTCTGGAAAGCGCCACGTCCCCCCCACCCCCAAAAGATTACAGGATTCCAGCGCCTCCTCCAGCAGGGGCAGCCCCGGGTGCATCCAGTTCAGGACGGGCCCCCGCCCGGAGATGGAGGGAACCCCACGCAAATTTGGGGGGATGGAAATCAGGGTCAAGGTTGGCCGGATCCGTACCTTCCGTCCTCATCCCCATTCTCTCCCCACCTCCCGCCCAGAGGACCCGGCTCAGCAAGGGAACCGCGGCTGGGTAGGGCGTCTGGGAAGGGACTTGGGGAAGCCAGTCTAGGCCGCGCGTTCAGGTCCCGTGCGTTCCCGGAGTCTCGACGTTTCCCCACGTGCGCTCGAGTGGCAAAGGCCGCCAGGGCTATCCAGCGACGTGGTGGGGCGGGGGGCTCAGGGGGCGGTCAGTACTGATCTAAGGGCGCTAGGACTCCAGGAGCTGGGTCGCCAGTACTGCCCCCGGGTTCGGGCGTGGGTCTTGGGCAAACCCGAGGAGAGGGAGCGCGTGGACGCCGGAGCAGCTGCGCTATCGCGGCGGCCGCCGGCGCCCAGGTTGGATCAGTTCCGAGCGGCCGTCGCCACCGAGGAGGGTCCCGGGAGGCGCGACGCGCTGACAAACGTGGCCGTCAACACCTCGGGCTGCCCCGGCGAGTGATTTCAACAGGCTGAGAGAGGTCGGCACTTTGAGTGGCAGGCGACGCCTTTCCTCACTCTCCGTATTTAGGGTGTACAGACAGCACTTCGGAGAGCTTAGTTGTAGATGGGACATTAATCTTGTTAAGAGATAGCTTGTCAGCTTCGGCCCGGGCCTTTCCCTCTCTCTGGCGACCCCTCATCCTTACCCCCCAGGCACCCCGACACTACCCGCCTGGCCCGACACAGGAGCCCGGGGTGGAGGGTCCACGCAAGATAAGGGGACGCCCCGGGGCTAAACGGGGGCAGGGCGAGACGCCCCAAGAAGGTTCAAGTCAAAATCGACTTAAATGACAGCCAAGCCTGGGTCCTGGCACCTTTACCGCCCCCGCCCCCCACCACTGACCCGGTCTTTTTTGCCTGTTTGCAACTGGAGAGAGGGGAGGACTTGATCAGGGCGGGGAGCTTGTTCTCAAGTCACCAAGCACACAGGCGAGATTCCCTGGCTGCGAAGAACTCCGGGCAACTGTCTTCCTATTTTCCTTCGACTGACCCCCAGGTGTCATCGCTGTGGAGTCTTCTATCACCTCCCCCCTTACCATCAGCCCTATGGGATCACTTTTCTCTCCCGTTCCCCACTTTTAAATGATTTCCTCTCCAGTTATTTCCCCGCCCCCCGCCCCAGTTAATCCAGGATAGTTTCTCATGCGCTCCAGATGCAACAAACTGCAGAGCTGAAATGAACTGAAATAAGAACGGAATTGACATAGCGTGGGTTGGTTTTGCACCAGGGGTTTCACTGCGGGAATAGTTTCAACAAGGCATCCGCGTTTTCCAGATCCATCGAAAAGCTTCAGGTGGGGTTTTGCATTCTCACCGAGCCTCTGAACAGTTCTCCACCCTCAACCGCTGTTCCTTGTACCACCCCCGCTCCCTCTCACCCCCACCCCACCAAGTTAAATAGCCGTGCCTCACTGTTTCTCTTCTTAAATCTTCTTCCTTCCTCCAGGATAGTGCATCTTTTTCCTTTTGCCCTTAAAAGAGTTGCACTTTAAAAAAAGATTAAAAAAAAAAAAAAAGACAAGAAGTGGATATAGGTTTTGTAAGTGTTAAATAACTTTCTCAGCGTGTATTAAAGGAAGATTGTATTTTATCAGCAGCTGATTGATGCAGCCCTATGATCCTGTCGGTTTGTCTATAGTATCATATTTATTTAACCTGCTGGGGGACTGTGTTCAGGGGCAGCCTGTTCATGCTGACAAGAGCATGCACATTACACACTACTCCAGGTATTTTGATTGATTGTTCCCACCCCAAAGCCTTTGGTTCATAATTTAGCACAGCAGGTTTTGCATCACAGACTAGGTTTCAACAACAAAAAAAAATCCTGTAAGAGATTTCAATGAACAACTACCGCCAAGAAACCTTTCTCCACCTGCAACCCCCAAATATTTTAAATACCTCCTGAGATGGTTCAGTTGGTATAATTACAGGGCACACAACCTTTATTTACCCCAGTTCCCTAAGTGTGATCAGATTATTCATTTTAATTTGTAGCTGGACCAACATTTCCTTAACTGTGGGTGGCACGGGAAGTGGGGTGGTGGTGGTGAAAATGTCAGATAGTGTGGGCTTTTCTTTTCTTCCCTTTGCTCTCTTTCTTTCAATAACAGGTTTGAGATGTGGAAGCAGTAGAAAGACAGACGAAGTGGCTCTTTTGCACAGTCTCCTGAGGTAGCTTTGGGAATGAGTTCAAAGCATCCTTTGGCAGTAGACTAGATTTTTACTACTTCTATATGTCCCCACTGTACCCTGTGGTTAAGGCAAGATTTTTTAATAAGTGATGTCCTGTTCAATGTATGGAATAAACTTCTTAATATTTGTGTCTTTTCAAATAAATAATCCCAATGATCTGGGCACATCCTAGTGGTTCTGAAATTTTTGATCTGAAGTTAGCATTACCTATTGAAGGACACATGAATAATTACTTCCTATGTGGTTTCTTATAAAAAGGAGACTTCCCTTTGACTTCTTTTTAAACTAACAGCAACAGAGTACACATATATTTGTACTAACTAAACTAAGCTTGAAAAACAATATATATGTTTTGCTACAATGAAATGGGACATATTTTTTGTGCATCTTCTTGGATTTTTATATTCTGGTTAGCAATGGTTTTGTGTGTGTATGTAAAAGCAAAATTTCAAAATGTGTGCTATTTTCTAGTAATAGAAATGTTGTTTGTTATGCTTGCTATTTTTATATTTGTCCTTTAGAAACTCTTGGAATGACTCCCGAAGCCTGGAAAGGCAATCTTAGCGCTGTATCTCTTTGTCCATTAGAGTCTCATTTTGTTGTTCTAGATCAGATGAGAAGATTTTTACCAAAGTGGTTTACTGCATATTTACATAATGCTTCACTGCTGGGGTGGGGGTAGGATTTAAAAAAGATGCCAAGTGGATAGTTGCCCCTCAATAACGCAACACATTTAAAGGGTTTTTTCCCTTCAGCTCTTAGGTTAACACTGGGGAAAAATTATGTATCTGGTGATGGCAGGGATTCCAACATTTATAATTAACACTTTCTTCCCCATTCATCTATCCATCCATCATGCATCCATCCATCCTTCACTTTTCCTCATTCTTAAATATGATTATTCACAAAAGTGTACCTTTTGGCTTGATTGTATACTTTATAATGATGGTAAAGAAATTAACCAGTGTAATCCACACTTCCCATTCCAGTTAATATTTCCTTTTATCGAATGTCCCTTTTATTTGGAACAGGTTTAGGAGACCCTGATGGTAAATCTTCCTTGCTGATAGCATAATATTCAGCAGTGTATTTTTATCCCTAGATGTTGCTATTTACCCTTAGTTGGTGCTTGATGACAAAAACCAAAATATTTATAAAACTCCAGGAGATGCATCTTTCTGCTGAGAAAAACATCCATTATCAAAAGTCAGTACAGACACAATATCTGGAGAGTAGGAGAAAGGGCAGGATGACAAAGAAATATTAATCTCTGACTCAGAGGCAGCCAAGGGGTAGGAAGGCAGATCAAGCAAGGTGAAGAAAAGGCCAATTTGTTTGTGATGAACCAAATCTACACATTTTAATCACTTGCGCTAAGGAGTTTTGAGATACCTTGTGAATCAACTTGGAGCCATGTTTCCAAAATGTTTTAGTTTTGCGTTGGTTTGCATTGAAAATAAATCTTTTAAAGCCATCTACCACCACCATGTTTCTTTAATAGAATGTACATCACTCCTAACAAGGAAGAAAATACTTTCACATGTTGGCTGTCTCCTGGGGACTCAAATAAATTGGGTCCTATTTCTTTTCAAGGGGCCCCTTTAACCATGCTCATAAGCTCACAGAGAGACACCTATATTAATACAAAAGAACTTCTTTGAAGTTTAGTCACTTCTTAGCTGTGCAGCCCCAGACAAATCACTTCATTTCTCTGTCCCTCAGTTTCCTCATCTGGAGAAAGTATAATAGTACCTGCCTCAAGGATTGCTGTAAGGAGTGTGTTAACCTGTGTGAAGAAACTCTTAAAGTAGTACCCCCTACATACTTATATCTAGATTTGCATCTGCTATTATTATAGCCCATAGTATACATTAGTGTCTTACTAACATCATTACTGAAAATAGTAGTTTTACTTATGGTCACCTGGATTGTTGTGACTGTCCTCCAAATTTAAAATGGTTTTTTTAAGGCATTGTGTTCAAATCTGCATTGTACTGAAGTGCAAAATTGTCCCCAAATGAGCAAAGTGATCACTATGTTTCTCCCTGTCTCCCTAGGCCCCAAACACACTAAGGAGCCTTTCACGTAAATGCCAAGCTAAAGTGCCACTCCAGGGCATGGTGGGTACTGCCACTGAAGTGTTTGTACATCGAATAACAAGAAGATTCCACCAAAAGTCTGTAAAAAGGCAAACATCTCTCCAGCCACTCTAGTAAGGCTGTCAGCATGCCCTTCCTCATTTTATCTTACATATCTAAGCCCTTCATAGCTTATGTTAATATCCTCTGGGTTTCAGGATATGGTTTTTGTATGTGCTGGCACTGTCCTCCGTTCGACTGTCGAAGGCAAACAGAAAGTGATGTTTCCTGATACTAGGTTAGGATATTGATCAATAACTAGAATCTTGATGAGAAGGTGAATGGAATTAAATAATAAAATTCAGGAGAGGGGTGTGGATTTATCCACATGTCAACTTCTGAAATTTAGACAAACCAATTTCAATGGGGAATAGCATCAGCATTACCTCAACTATGGAATATCTGACTTTTTGTTTTTGAGCTGATCTGTTGCTACTTCAGAGAGTAACTTGAGATCAGAGCTAAAGTGAAACCAGAGTGCTTGAAAGGCTGCTGGCAGCATGCCCCCCCACCTTCTCTTTAAGTTACCCGACATGGAGACAGAATATGACTTGCCTTTGTTGCTGTTAGATCGCAGAACCTCAGATATGAATAGGTTTCATTTTATGCCACTCCCCAAACTAAATCATGACAAACACGGCGGACAGGAGCTAGTGTTTTCTTACATGTGTTAACATTGACCTTGCCACTTAGAACCACACCCCTCAATTCCCTAAATCACCATTCCATATCCCTTTCGTATCTTTTCTTTTCAACCTGCTCCATAGTGTGAGACAGTCTTTTCCCACTCTATACACACTGAAAATCCATGAAGTTCTGGCAGCCGAACTTTTCACGAAGAGTCCAATAAACAGGCATGTACATTGCTCATCCACTAAGATATTTACTCTTAAATGGCATGTGTCATCGACCTATGTAATTAAAATAGTGAATCTCACATGTTTAAACTCAGCTTCAGTGTTAAGCATCTTCACATTTTAATTAGTTTACTCTTTTAGGTCAGAGAAAGGTAACTTTAGTGAAATAAACATAACTTCCATTATCTCTTTTCATGATCGTTCTATAGGGCTAGAAGGATACTTTGGTTTTCTCATTTTTGGACTAATAATAGCTTCAAAGTTGCCTAAAAGGTACTAAACAAAGATATTAGAATGTCCCCAGAAAGGAAAACACATCACAGTGATCTGTGGTTTCCTGTCTGTGAATGCTGAAATTTAAGGGAAAATATACATTCTTTTTTAAACATTGCTCCCTTTGAGATTTGCAAATAGTTAAACTAGTTTACACAGTTCTCGTTTTTTTAGCCTTCCTTTTAAGTGCAGCTCTTAAGTAAGCAGACACTTTAACTTGCCTCCCTATTAGACAGCTTTTTCTTTATTGGCTTTTCATAGCACAGCTATCAAAAATAAGATAATGCCCAAGATCTGGGACCTAATCAGCTTTCTAGCTGAGTTTAAAGAGCCTGGAGGCTGTTTAAAGGTAGCTCCGGTTCTGTGTGCCGGCCTACTGCGGTGTTTGCACTGCCACATTTTGATGGAGAGGGTAATGTGTTTGCTAGATAAGGCGAAGGGGACCAGCCAAAAAAGCAAGGCTCTGTTTGATAAACCCTGACATATTTAGCCATTTTTCACACACATGAAAGGAAGCTTTAAAACCCCAAGGAAAATAGAGGTGTCCATTCAGGCACACTCATGTTTATCGAGACAAAAAAGGTAAATAAAGAAAATTGGCATCTTGTAGTCTATTAATTAGGTCTAGAGCTTATCATTAAATTGAAAGGCTGGATAAAATACAAGTCTATTTCTTGTTGTTGTTATTTGATGTGAAAGTTCAGTTCTTTAAGTCAGTGTACTTTGGAAGGACAGTTATTTTGTTTGGCTTGCCTTGCCCTGGTGGAAGTTTTGAGCTCTGTATAAAGGAGTTGATGAATTGAAGTTAAACTTTTAGAGGGTTGATCTGCATAGACTTGAGATGAGAACTCAGTCTGAAATCAGTGTTAACACAGCATGATGACATTCTTTATGAAGTGACCTATAGCCTGAAAACAGATTGATAAAGCCAGAATGAAAATATACTTTCTGACATCCAGTACTTATAATTAGGCTCAGTTCTAAAATGTCAATTAAAACAAGTTCATACATAATGATGTTTTAAAGTAAAATAGCTTTACAATCTAGAATGATTAAAAATTCTGGAGGTGGACTATTGATTGCCTTATAATAATTCCCCTTTTCTAGAAGAGTAAAGGAATAAAATATCAGGAAGTTTCACAAAATAGAGCTATTTCTCAAAATAAGAATTTTAATGATGTGAATATAAAGATAATTTGGGGCTAGATTTTTAGGCTGGGATCACTTTACATTAATTTAGGAGGAAATATAAGTTCTAAATCAATATCTTAGTAAAATTTTTCTAATTTTTTTCTTTGGGAAAGGTATCTTTCAGGTTTCTTATTTTTCTAAATCAAAAATACTTTGAGAACTGAAAATATGGCCTCAAAAGAGTAGTTCAGCTATAGAACATTTTAAAATATAATAACTTGAATCTTTAGAAATGTATTTCTTCTATATACTAATCATTTAAAACATTTTTATGCCTTAGTGTTAATAATCTATATAAGTGTATATTTTTAGATGAATTTAGTGTCAACTAGGGATTAATGTGAATTAATTAAATTGACTATCTTCTTTAATGAGAAAAAAGGATTTAGTTTTAATACAATGATCTTAATAAAGCTTTTCTGTACTTGTCTGTATTTTCTCAACATTAGGAATTGCTTTTATTAGAAGGTGAATTAATTCAATAATGGCAGAGTGGCAAAACATGAACTAAAACAAGTGATTGCAAACTGACTTTGTTATTGTTATGGAGGTTGCATAATCAAACCAAGTAACTTTCAATTAAAAAGGAATCAATTTGTGTAAGCTATTTAAAAATAAAAACACAAATTGGAGTTCACATTTAATTTTCTCTTCAGTCATTGGACAGAATTTTAAATAGTATCTACAATGGAAGGCAAGTGTTCAACAAGCTTGACTCTTTTCTCCAAATAGTGAAAATTCATATCTCAGAAATCCTTCTCCAATAAAATTACAGTCCCCAAAGATGCAGAAATCTGTGAGGTCTCTGAGGCTAACTTGTCAATACATTGACAAAGAGACACAGAACTCCAAATATATATCCAGAGTGAATAAGGTCTCATGACGCCTCTGTTATAAGATGTGCTAAGTCTCTTCAGTCGTGTCTGACTCTTGTGACGCTATGGACTGCAGCCCACCAGGCTCCTCTGTCCATGGGATTCTCCAGGCAAGAACACTGAAGTGGGTTGCCATGCCCTCTTCCAGAGGATCTTCCCGACCCAGGGATCAAACCCATGTCTCTTCTGTCTCCTGCATTGGCAGGCGGTTCTTTACCACTACTGCCACCTGGGAAGCCCCTCTCATATAAGACAAGATTGAAAAAGAAGATGAAAACTAGTTGAACACACCAGACCACCTTATAGTTCTCATCCTTTATTTTGAGGGGTACTCATTGGAATTATGGGCTATGTTATTTTTAAAATTGAAATCGCATTTGGTTATCACTGTATTGTAACTCAACGAAACTAAGCCATGCCGTGTGGGGCCACCCAAGACGGGAGGGTCATGGTGGAGAGGTGATGATAGGACACTGAAAGAGGAACTCCCCAGGTCAGTAGGTGCCCAATATGCTACTGGAGATTAGTGGAGAAATAACTCCAGAAAGAATGAAGGGATGGAGCCAAAGCAAAAACAATACCCAGTTGAGGATGTGACTGGTGATAGAAGCAAGATTCGATGCTGCAAAGAGCAATATTGCATAGGAACCTGGAATGTCAGGTCCATAAATCAAGACAAATTGGAAGTGGTCAAACAGAAGATGGCAAGAGTGAATGTCAACATTCTAGGAATCAACAAACTAAAATGGACTGGAATAGGTGAATTTAACTCAGATGACCATTGTATCTACTACTGCGGGCAGGAATCCCTTAGAAGAAATGGAGTAGCCATCATGGTCAACAAAAGAGTCCGAAATGCAGTACTTGGATGCAATCTCAAAAACGACAAAATGGTATCTGTTCGTTTCCAAGGCAAACCATTCAATATCACAGTAATCCAAGCCTATGCCCCAACCAGTAACATTGAAGAAGCTGAAGTTGAACGGTTCTATGAAGACCTACAAGACCTTTAGAACTAACTAACTAACCCCCAAAAGATGTCCTTTTCATTATAGGGGACTGGAATGCAAAAGTAGGAAGTCAAGAAACACCTTGGAGTAACAGGCAAATTTGGCCTTGGGGTACAGAATGAACCAGGATAATAGAGTTTTGCAAAGAGAACGCACTGGTCATAACAAACACTCTCTTCCAACAACACAAGAGAAGACTCTACACATGGACATCACCAGATGGTCAACACTGAAATCAGATTGATTATATTCTTTGCAGCCAAAGATGGAGAAGCTCTATACAGTCAGCAAAAACAAGACTGGGAGCTGACTGTGGCTCAGATCATGAACTCCTTCTTGCCAAATTCAGACTGAAATTGAAGAAAGTGGGGAAAACCACTAGACCTTTCAGGTATGACCTAAATCAAATCCCTTATGATTATACAGTGGAAGTGACAAATAGATTTAAGGGACTAGATCTGATAGACAGAGTGCCTGATGAGCTATGGATAGAGGTTCATGACATTGTATAGGAGACAGGTTCATGACATTGTATAGGAGACAGACCATCGTCATGGAAAAGCAATGCAAAAAAGCAAAATGGCTGTCTGAGGAGGCCTTACAAATAGCTGTGAAAAGAAGAGAAGTGAAAAGCAAAGGAGAAAAGGAAATATA